>NC_056007.1:43395591-43698621 GCF_018446385.1 Zingiber officinale | reverse complement strand
CCGGACATCAACGCCGATCGCCAACCGAACCTTCCTCCTCCCCTTTTCCTTCCATGGTATGGTGTCTTTCTTGTCTCTTGCCCTCTCTATTTTTCTCTCTCGCGTGGATGCCCGACGCCGACGGAGAACGACCTCCTCCACTGCGATTGTGTCCTCGCCGAGTTGCCTGAGAAAGTATCGCTGGATCTCGATGGTACTGTCATCTCCGGCTGACCGATTGCATCTCCGGATGTTTCTTGCTCGTGATTAGTTGTTGCTCAGTTTCTAGGTCACGGCAGGGCTAGGGCACTGGCGGATGTGAGTACAACTGTGACGATTCCACCAGGGAGGTTCATCGCCTCCTCTTTATCAGGATTGCAGTGCCCTTTTCATCTTCGGATAGATCCGAATACCTTCGGATGTAGCTATTTTCTCTTCTTGGAGGTAAGAAATTAGATTTGGTTGTGAATTTTGGGAGTTTGATTTATGTAGAGTTGATCAAGGCAGTGGTATTTCTTGTGCACAACAGGTGTTTGAGGAAATGCCTTGAGTTCTTGTCTTCTCTGTTTGTGCCGGATCAGTTGGGAATTGGTGGGGAAGCTCCAATTTTTCTCCACAGCAACTTCAGTTTTCTTCATCAAAGAGTGTTGATATGTTTTGGGTTAAGGTAAGACATATAGTATTAGTTTTACCGATGTTGGATTTCGTTTCTGGATTTTGGGAGATTTTGAGTACCTACTTGACAGGTTCATGTAGTTTTGAACATCCTTTCCAACAGCAGGATCCTGTTTTTGGTAGTGAATCCCTCCGGCCATGTTTCACTAGCTACTACCTTAGATTTCGCACATTTGTTTGCGGACAGCAGCTTTACCTAGCTTCAACCACCATTTTTGACAACAAGATCTTTAGCCGTGAGTTAGCACCGGAGCAACCGGATCAAGGTAAGCTAAGTATGGAGTTTTGGTTGCATTTATGTGATAGATGGGTGAATGAGGATTTATATCACATTATGTTGAGGATAATGAGATGTTATGAGTGATTGGATTTGATTTGTATATATTGATTATAGAAGATGACCAAGATTAAATTGTTTAACTCATGAGTAAGATTGAAGTGAAGGATTGTGGATTTAGATAAACCTAATTAGATTAAGGAATTAGGTTAATCATGTCGATTAGGATTTCCCTAATTAAATTTGGGAGTTTATTTAGCTATTTGGTACTGATGTGATTAGCTAAGTATATTATGTGATCACAGGTTTTTGTTTCAAGGCGAGCATCTCGACAGGGGATTGGTTTATCTGACACGGTCGACAGATAAAGGCGGGTATTTCTTCCTTGACTCTATGTAGATTTTATTGAGCTTAGTGCATGGTTTTATGTGATGTTTAGGATGCTTTACCTTATATCATGTTCGTTTGTTGTTTTCCTGCTTGATACCGATGCTTGACCCTTGTGATGATTTATTTAATTCTTATACAGTCTGCACTTTGGTTATCTATACTCTGTGGTATTTTTACATGTAGAGTATGTATGGTAGGGGATACTTCGTTGGTGGTATTCATATGAGATTTGTCCATTGGTATGTCGTGTATACTTCTGTCTAGTGTGATGATTGGAGTTGTGTTGATTGTATGTCTGTGGTTTATACACGTGTTTGATGTGTTTTTACTAGAGGATACATGTTGATTGCACATGTGGAGTTGTGTATGTGTGTCTGTTGGGGTTATTGGAGATTTTTGGTTGACTATACATCTGTAGTTATATACATATATTTGGTGGGATATATGGAGGTATCATGATGATTATACTCATGTTGTGGGGTACTTAGGTGCATTTAGAGATGTATGGATGATGACGGTGTTCGTATCATGATTATATATATATCATGTTCATCATTCATTGCATTGCTGACGACTATTGTCTTCCTTGTGGTGGAGAGAGTCGTCAGTCGTTTGTAGCTGTCCTTTCGACCACTATTGGAAAGTGGTAGCTTGGAGCTAGTCCTGTCGCGCTCATTCAGCCGCTCAGTGTTCTGTCAGCCTCGACCGCTCTGGAGTAGTGGGTCTTGAGGGTACAGTAGGCAGAGGGTTTGAGTTATGAGTGGTCAGGGACCCTTAGCTATGTAGTTATATAACTACTTAGCTGACCGTCCGCTTCGGCCGCCTATAGCGGTGCATGTACTAGAGGCTAGTACGGTTTGTCACGGACCCAAGCCTCTCGGCCATACAGGGGTCGTGGTGTCTAGAGAGGTGGCGGGGTGACCATGGAGCATGCATGCACATTTGCATTTGATGCGCGGTGCATCGTTGGAGATATATTTGCATACATGCCTAGTAGATACTAGTTGCATGTGTTTGTGGTATGTTGCATTTGTCTGCAATATAATTGTTGCATATGGTTGTCATGCTGCATACATGTCATTTATTTTACATGTATTTGCAGTCGTATTTATATTGCACAGGTGTCATGAGTAGATCTGTTGTAGATATGGTGAGTTACTGACCATTGTACCAGGTGTTGATTCTAGATTGGGTATGTATCTATCATTATGTCAGCTGTGGTTTGTATAGTATGTATGTCAGGTTAGTAGGTCTGATATGTTCAGATGCATTGATTATGATAGTAGGATCATATTCTTTGATTCCCTACTGAGACTGTATACCTTTGATCTCTATGTTTATGTATAGACCATGCACTATCTTTTCTATTACCCGCTGAGTTACCTATACTCACCACCGCATGTATATCTTTATGTTTTCAGGTAGATGGTTGGAGTGTCGCTCGGAGTATCCTGTCTTGCGGGTCCTACGTCACATCCGAAGGTCGTTTCTGGTTTTGTTTATGTTTTATTTGTATTTGTTGTATTTGGTGGGTTGTTGTATTTGTTATTGTGGTTGTTGTATAAAGCCTAGTCGGCTAGTAGTGTGTTGTTTGTGTTGTATTGGGCTTTCCATTTTTGTTTTTCCGTTGTGTTGGTTTTTAGTATAGCCGTGTGGGCTATTTTATATATAACTGCGTGGTTGTGATTATTTCATTCCAGCCGTGTGGGCTGTTATTATAACTGCGTGGTTGTGTATATAAATATTTCAGCCGCATGTGGCTGATGTATTTTGCTTGTATTGATGCTTCAGATTGTCATCGGTACAGGAGAGATGTTGCCGGATTTTTGTCTGGCAGAAACTCCTTTTGGGCGTGACAACATATCATAATCATAAGCATCATGGCATATCGTAACAAAATCATAAAGTGTTATGCGAGATGACTTTCAAAAATATGATTCATGCAAAAATATATGCAACATGTCTTTTGAAAACTTATTACATACATACTTAAACATAATCATAACATGATTAGGGCCCCGGCTTGTACCACATACATAAATGATTAAGGTCCAAGGTAGCAAGTCTTGAACCCTACAAGACATACATACTAGGCCCGCTTCTTAGTCCATCGACTTAGGGGCACTTAGGAGCCCATCCCTAACGAGGCACGTTTCTTATGTTGGGTTTTTTGGGCCGCGAAAATCGCATTTTCGCGTCGCGGAAACCCCGAATCACCCATGCCACTGGATCTCGTGCGAAGGAAACTTTCGAAAATACGAGTACGAGTTTAAAGCTTCAATCTACAGTAGATCTACAAAGGAAGAAAACATTTTTATACCTTTGAAACGTGCCTTTCGCGTATCCCGCTCGTCCTCGGTACGCCGGATCTCGAAGTTGTCAATGTAGACAACTCTCTACATGTATCCACACGAACACACTAGGTGGAGGTGACCAAAAACCAAGGTGTGCTAGCACCTATGTGGTTCGGCCAAGGAAGGAGGAGAGGGAGAGCTTGAGAGGAAGAAGATGTAATAATACACTTGAATGAAAAATGAATCCATCTCATTCAAAAATGTGGCCGGCCACTTCTCCATGTGTAACCCCAAATTAATTGCATTAATTGCAATTAATGTGAAGCCATTAAAGAGAATGGCTTTGTAACTTCCATGAGGTGGCACCCATGATGATGTGGAGTAACATCATTAGTCCACATCAATGCCAACTCACCAAGGAAGTGGCGTAAAGTCAAGTCAAACTTGACTTTCTATCTTCCTCTCAAGTCAAGTCAAACTTGACCAAATCTCTTCCATGGTTGATCTAATCTAACCATTTGATTCAAGCCAACTTAATATAATGAATCTAATTCATTAAATTAAGGTGATTTAATGAGTCATAATCTAAATTAGACTCATTGAATACATGAATCCACTTGAGTCCAACTCAAGTTAGCCCAATTAGGATTACTCTTAATCCAATTTGATTCATCAAATGAATCTAATTCTCTTGGTTCATCATATGAACCTAATCTCCATCTAATTGTCCTTAGTGTGTGACCCTATAGGTTTTTGCAACGTTGGCAATGCCCTAAACCCATTTAGGAGCATAAGTAATGAGCGGTATCTAGCAACACATCATTACTACCCAAGTTACAAGAATGTCGAGATCCGACATCACCTTGTGACTACTAATTGTGACTCCTCACAAAATATGACAAGTGTCCTTCTATCCTAGACATCTAGATTGATCAATATGAGGCATAGACCGTGTCATCCTCTAATCAATCTAAATCTTGAACTCCAAGTAGACTCACTCAATCAAATGAGCTCAATATCCTATATTGACTCATTTGGGCATGGCCATGCACTTCGTGGTCTCACTCTATCAAGAATATCGATGTCGCTCCCGTCATATAGGAGGGATAGATCTCATCTACATCACTCACATCCCTCTGCATAATTCGTTACATACCCAGTAATTGTCTTTATAGTCCATCCAGTTACGGGTGACGTTTGACGAAACCAAAGTACATAACTCCTTATGTAGGGATCTATGGTGACTTCAGGTCTAAGGACTAGTAGTCATACTAATAGCCACATGAGAAAGTATATGATACTCATATAACGATCCATGATACTTTCTCATGGCGGGTCATTCAGTATACATTCTCTAATGCATACCCATGTGTCAACTTGATATCTCTATATCCATGACTTGTGAGATCAAGTCATCGAGTTAACCTACATGCTAGTCTTATTGCATTAACATTGTCCCTGAATGCTAATACTCGACTAGGAATGATTAAGAGTAGTGTTCCCTATATCATCTCACTATCGGTTCAACTAACCGATTGATATAGGTGAGAACCGTCTACTCAAGGACATTATTATACTTAGTTTATTTGGCACCAATACAAGTAAGTATAATAACCAAAAATCCAAATGCCTTTATTTATATAGAATATGATACAATAAGTCCAAAATACAATCATCAAATGATTGGCTCTAGGGCTCTAGCTAACATCTTAGTCCATCGACCCCGGGGCGCTTATGGAGCCCACCCTTGGTACAAGCCATATAAAGTAAAGTAGCATGTCATACATTTCATGGTTCTTATTATTTCATGCACATCATATTTTTATCATATCATACCATACAAAATTTGGGCACATAGCTCATCTTAATAGCATGTATAATTTGGGCATACAGCACATCATAAATATATGCATAGTTTGGGCACACAGCTCATCATAAAAGCATGCATAGTTTGGGCACACAGCTCATCATAAATAGCATGCATAATTTGGGCACACAGCTTATCATAATATCATGCATAAATTGGGCACACAGCTCATCATAAATAACATGCATAACTTGGGCACACAGCCAGCATAAGGGTTACCAACATACATAGATCATAATTATACATAATTAAACATAGAAGCATAGCAAGCTCTTACCACATCATAAAACATTTCATGTGAGATACATGGGAATCATATTTAGATTTCTAACCCTAATGTCATATAGTGGCCGAAACATATAGTTGTGACTTAGGTTAAAAATCAACATACAAGCATGTGAACCCTAAACCAATATCATATCATATACCATAAGGAAACATCATGAGCATGTTTAAGTTAGGTTCTAGGTTCCCTAAGCATATAAACTTATCATGGCCGAATCTTATCAAGCATTACATTGGGTTAAAAATCAACATTCAAGCATGTGAACCCTAAACCAATTTCATAGCAAATTTTACAAGGAACATCATGAGCATAATTAGGTTAGGTTCCAAGTTTCCTAGGCCCTTAAACTTGTTGTGGCTGAAACCTTTAAGGCTTGGAACTAGGTTTCAAGTGTCATAAAAGCATGGAAACCCTAAACCAATTTCATAGCAATTATTACAAGGAATAACATGAGCATAATTAGGTTAGGTTATAAGTTTCCTAGGCCCTTAAACTTGTTGTGGCCGAAACCTTTAAGGCTTGGAACTAGGTTTCAAGGGTCATAAAAACATGGAAACCCTAAACCAATTTCTTATTAATTATTACAAGGAACATCATGAGCATAATTAGGTTAGGTTCCAAGTTTCCTAGGCCCTTAAACTTGTTGTGGCCGAAACCTTTAAGGCTTGGAACTAGGTTTCAAGTGTCATAAAAGCATGAGAACCCTATACCAATTTTATAGCAATTATTACAAGGAACAACATGAGCATAATTAGGTTAGGTTCTAAGTTTCCTAGGCCCTTAAACTTGTTGTGGCCGAAAGTTCATGGGGCATGAAAACAAGTTCTAACCACACTACAACATGAGCATGTCATATTAATTTCATATCTTGTCTTAAGGAGGATCATGGCATGATTAGTTTAGGTTTAACAATTTTTCTAGTCCCCTAATCCTATCATGGACGAATACTTATGAGCATGGAATAAAGTTCAATCATCATATAGGCATGAGCATATCATGTTAACAACTTTCTCATCTTGAAATACATATTATAAAACAAAAAGGAGCATGCTTGGTTTGAGTCTTAACTTACCTATTTCCTTTATTCATGTTTGGCCGAGAGTCTAGGGATATGACTCTAAGTTCTAACCAAACATTCTAGCATATGAACATTAGATAAATCCCTACCATAAGATACATGTTATAAGAAGCATATTGAGCATGTCAAAATTTAGGTCTTTACATTTCCTAGGTCCTTCTTTTTAGTCTTGTCTTTGCCGAAAATTTCATGAAGGTATCCTAGGTTTTTAGGCAACCAAATCTCATAGAAAATACACAAGCTATTATACCACAGGTGAGGGAAACTTACCTCCTTTCGCTTGTGGTTTTTCTTAAGGAAAAAGGTATCCTAAGTGCCAAGGAAGGAGAGAGCTTCTTCTTCTTGCACCTCCTTTTGCTTCTCTTGCTTGGAAGGGATAGATCTTGAAGGTTTCTTCTCGAAATTTAGTTTTCTTGGAGAGGAACTTAGCTTAGCTTTTGGAATAAGGAGAGGGAGGGGCTCTTGGTTTCGGTGAAGAATGAAGAAGGAGAAGGAAGGAGGAAGAAAAAAAAAATTTAATCACTTGTTTTTCTTCTCCCAATCAATTTATTCCTTTGTAAATGAAACATGTCTTCATTCATTCCCTCAACTCCTCTTTTCCTTCATTCCTTTAATTCCCATGAAAATAGAGAGAGGGAGGGATGTAGGCAATTAATCTTTAGCTTGCTTCTTCTCTTAACCAAGAGGAAGAGGAGGTAAGCAACTTGGTTTTCTCTTGCTCTTTTGCTTAGTTTTCTTTTATTTTCTTCTCACCTTTAACTAAATTTTCATTCCTTTCTATCCTTATATTATTCATTATTCTAGTGGTTATCATACATCAATTTATCTCTATTATTTGTGGGAGGTTCAAGGTTCAATCCTTGACCTCACCTCTTCTTATTCTATTTTGGTTTCTATTTTCCCTTTTCTCTTATTCTTTTTATTTCTATGCTCTAAAGAAAATATAATACCCATATACTTATCTTATAATTTCGTGGGTGTTACAGATATTCTTGCTAGAGTGAGACCACGAAGTGCATGGCCATGCCCAAATGAGTCAATATGAGATATTGAGCTCATTTGATTTAGTGAGTCAACTTGGAGTTCAAGATTTAGATTGGTCAGAGGATGACACGGTCTATACCTCACATTGATCAATCTAGATGTCTAGGATAGAAGGACACTTGTCATATATTGTGAGGAGTCACAATTAGTAGTCACAAGGTGATGTTGGATCTCAACATTCTTGTAACTTGGGTAGTAATGATGTGTTGCTAGATACCGCTCATTACTTATGCTCCTAAATGGGTTTAGGGGCATTGCCAACGTTACAAGAACCTATAGGGTCACACACTAAGGACAATTAGATGGAGATTAGGTTCATATGATGAACCAAGAGTATTAGATTCATGTGATGAATCAAATTGGATTAAGAGTAATCCTAATTGGGCTAATTGAGTTGGACTCAAGTTGATTCATGTGTTCAATGAGTCTAATTTAGATTATGACTCATTGAATCAATTTAATTAAATGAATTAGATTCATTATATTAAATTGGCTTGAATTAAATGGTTGGATTAGATCAACCATGAGAGAGATTAAGTCAAGTTTGACTTGACTTGAGAGGAAGATGAAGAGTCAAGTTTGACTTGACTTTATGCCACCTCATTGGTAAGTTGGCATTGAGTGGGCCAATGATGATGCTTCACATCATCATGGTTGATTAAGTGGGATGCCACCTCATGGGAGTTACCAAGAGTTGTGACTCTTGGCATTCCATGGAGGTTACAACACCTCTTAATGTGGCCGGCCACATGAATTGCATGAATAAGTTTCATTTTGCAAGTGTAACTCTCATCTTCTTTCTCCTAGTGCTCTCTCTTCTTGCTCTTCCTCTCCTCATCTTACCGAACCCTACTAAGGTGCAAGCAAACTTTAGTTTGGTGATCTCCTTCTTGTGTTCGTGTGGATACTTCTAGAGGGTTGTCTACTTTGACAATCTCGAGATCCGGCAAACCGTTGGACTAGCGGGATAGCGAAGGGCATCACATCGAGGGTAACGCTCTTATCTAGTGTAGATCTAGAGTTTGTAAACTCGTACTCGTAATGTTTTTGAAGTTTTATTCTTCGCACAGATCCGGTGGAGGGGCTTTCGGGGTTTCCGCGACGCAAAAAAGCGGTTTTCGCGGCCCGAAAAACCCAACAGTGGTATCAGAGCCACGTGCGAAGACTTGTACGAGTTTAGTTTGATTTTTATGAAAAATATAGCTTCTGTGATTTTCTGTAAATTTAAGTTTTTATGGATTTTTATGAGTAATTTTCTCGTAGAAGCGAAGCACAAGTGTTTCGACACTTGTAGGCTTCGACTACCGAGAAGCTTTTTCCGAAACGGCAAGGTTTCGCCCCAAAAATTTTTGGGACAGAGGACTAAGGCACTATAGGATCGCTAAGGAACCCTCGTGAAGGTTAGATCGCGGGTAGGGGCGCTGCCCCTGGACCTGTAAGGGGATTCGTTCCGCGATTGCGCCCGAAAATCGCTAAAAGGAACCGCCGAGAATTTTTACTCGTAAAAATTATAAAAAATGGTATTAAAATTGCATAAAATTATAGAAAATACATAATTTAGAATTATGTATAATTTGTGATAGTCATGGCCCAAAAAGACCCAATTGGATTGGTATATTTTGTGTTGTAATTCATAATACGCCCAACATGTCGTCATGTAATTTTGTGTGCTGTATTTTTGATACGCGACCTGCGCGTCGTGCCTTTCTCTATTTATTCTTGTTGTAAATTAGTTTAGACTCGAATGTAACTCGAGTTTCAAAATTGTAATGTACAAAATTGGAGCAGTTGAAGGTCCACTCGAGACAGAGTTACGAGGAGGGCGCGAGCAACACAAGGTGGTCAAAGGGAGGAGCTTGAGAAGCTGTTGACCCTAGGTTGACCATCCGATCTTCTCAATGGCTTGAGAAGATCGTAATAGGGCCATGACTAATCATAAATTAATTTAATTAATTGCTTGTGTGTATGTGATGCATGATTATCTTGGTTGCTACTCGGAAAACCCAATGGCTCCACTGTATAAAATTTTTGTACGTGATCTGAACCTTTCCTAGCTACCATGTGTTCTTTTAAGTTAAACTTGTATCTCCTGCGGAACTTAACACGTTTGATTCCAAGTTTAACTTATATGTTCTTTTAGGTTTAGATTTGGATCACCTGCGGAACTTAACACGTTTGATCCAAATCACCTAGGTTATAAATTCAATTAAATATTAGTTTCCAAAATTGGCTTCCAGTACTGCATGGCGAGGCACTTGGCCTTCTTGGATATGGGAGCAACCACCACCGACTAGATAAAGCCTTTTAAGGAAAGTTAATATTTAATTTCCTTATATAACTCTAGGTTAACCAAAAGGAACAATCAAATCACAAGGGAAAAAGAAAAAGAACACAACATCGAAATTAAATTCGAAAAACAAGAATCGAATGCCTCTTGTATTTGGTATTTATACAAAGAATAATTAACTAGTATGATGCGGAAATTAAATACTAGTTATACCTCTTCCTTCTATGCTAAAAACCTCGAGGTCTTCTGCCGTATCCCTCTCATCCTCTTAGACGTCGTGTGGGCGACGATCCTCCATGACGAACACCACCCGGAAAGCTTCTCCTCCTTCTCTAGAATTTGGCCACCACCACCACAAAGGAGCAAAAGAGAGCAAAGGGAAGAGAGGGAGAGGGGTCGGCCACTTGATGATCCCCAACAACACAATATCAATTGTTATGTTTTTCAAGGCCTCCCCTTACCCCCTTTTTATATTAGTTTCCAAACGGAAAATTATGGAAAAAGTTTTATAAAAAATTAGACTCATTCCTATTTCCTTTTAATTTTTTATTTTTCTTTCCTTTTAATTAATGAATCCTAGATTGATTTATTAATTAAACAACTATTTGTTGATGTTTAATTATTTGACTGGCCCCTTGCTTGGGAACCAAGCAAGGTGGCCGACCACTTATTAAAAGGGAAAGAAAGAAAATTTTTTTATAAAATTTTAAAAGAAGAAAACTTCTAATAAAATTTTACAAATTCTCTTTTTTTCTAATGTGGATATTAAAAGGAAGGTTTTAAAATTTAATACCAAGTTTTAAAATTTAAAACATCTCTAATAATATTTCTTTTTAAAAGAAAGTTTTATAAATTTTACAACTCTCTTTTAAAACCTTGTGGCCTAATTTAAATTAGGAAAATTTTATAAATTTTTAAAATCTCTCTTTTTACAAATTGTAAATATCTGAGGAAATTTAAAAATTCAAAAACAACCTTCCTAATTTAAATATTCCGGCCGACCCCTTTGCCCAAGGTAAGGGCCGGCCACTTCTAGAGAATATGTGGCCGACCATTGCTTGGTCACCAAGCAATGAACCGACCCTTTCTTGGACACCAAGATAGGCTTTTCTTTGGATGGACTTGAGGCTTTATTGAGGCTACAAGAGGGACCTAGAGGAGAAATTGGTTTTGGCCTTCCGATGAGCTCGAGTATCCCGTGCTCGCCCCGAACACACAACTCAAGTTCATCTATAATAACTCATTCCACTAGAGAGTTATTACCGCACTATCGCACCAATCCCAAATTACATTATGGGCTCCTTCTTATCATGAGTGTGTTAGTCTCCCTGTGTTTTAGATTGCGAATGTACGCTAATTAAGTGAGTTACTGACAACTCATTTAATTAATATCTAGCTCCAAGAGTAGTATCACTCAACTTTATTGTCATGTTGGACTAGGTCCACCTGCAGGGTTTAACATGGAAATCTTTATGAGCTCCTCTTGGGGACATTCTCAGCCTAGATAACTAGGACACAGATTCCTTCTATAATCAACAACACATACTATAAGTAATATCATTTCTCAACTTATCGGGCATATTGATTTATCGAGCTAAACCTCACCCTTTGATAAGTCAAAGAAATAAATATTAAATATACATGCTTGTTATTATATCAGGATTAAGAGCACACACTTCCATAATAACTAAGGTCTAGTTCTTTTACTAAGTCAGTACAAAAAGAACTTATCTAAAAGATCCTACTCAATACACTTAAAGTCTATCAGTGTAATTTATTAGTCAAGATAAACTAATACTTAATTACACTACGTCTATTCTGATGGTTTGTTCCTTACCATTTTAGTCGTGAGCAACTGTTTATAATTTATAGAGAACCGACAACATGATCTTCTAAGTGTGACTCCACACTCCATGTTATCTACTATATAAATTAATTGAACAATTACATTTAACAAATAAATGTAAACATTTAACCAATGTGATTCTTTATAAATGTGTACAAAAGCTAAACTTTTAAATATACACTCCAACAATATCCCACTTATACTAAAAGTCTAAGCTGCCATATCTGTTTCCATACATCTGATTCCCATCCTCTCCACATGCCGATCAAAAGCTTTCGCCGGAAGGGCCTTAGTGAAAGGATCTGCCAGATTATCTGCTGATGCTATCTTGGCGACGACAACTTCTCCTCGCTTGACGATGTCTCGTATCAGGTGGTACTTGCGCTCTATATGTTTACTTGCCTTATGAGCTCGTGGTTCCTTCGAGTTTGCAATTGCTCCACTATTATCACAATAAATTGTGACGATCTTGGGCAAACCAGGAATCACATCTAAGTCCATTAGAAAGTTCCTGAGCCATACAACTTCTTTGCCTGCCTCAGAGGCTGCCACATACTCAGCTTCCATGGTTGAGTCTGAGACGCATTTCTACTTAACACTCCTCCATGCAATGACTCCACCTCCTAAAGTAAACACATAGCCTGATGTAGACTTACTGTTATCCCTATCTGATTGGATGTCCGAATCCGTGTAACCCACAGGGAGTAAATAGTCTGCTTGGTAAACTAGCATATAATCTCTAGTCCTTCTCAGGTACTTTAATATATGCTTTACTGCAGTCCAATGTCCTTGTCCAGGGTTACTTTGATATCTGATAACCATGCCCACGGCAAAACAGATATCAGGTCTCGTACACAACATTGCATACATAAGGCTTCCTACAGCCGAAGCATAAGGAACTGCCTTCATGTCCTCAATCTCCTTTGATGTTTTTTGGAGACATCTCTTTAGATAAGGCTACTCCATGCCTAAAAGGTAAGAAACCTTTCTTGGAGTTTTGCATGCTAAAACGAGCAAAGATTGTATCTATATATAAAGCTTGGGATAGTCACAACATTCTTTTCTTACGATCCCTTATAACTTTGATCCCAAGGATGTGTGCACATTCTCCTAAGTCCTTCATATCAAATTGTTTGGACAACCATACCCTTACGTCTGATAATACCTTGACATTGTTGCCAATTAATAAAATATCATCTACGTATAGTACAAGAAATACCACCATATTTCCGTTACACTTCTTGTATACACAAGACTGATCCAGACACTAAATAAATCCATATGACTGGATTACTTCATTAAACCGGATGTTCCAAGATCTTGAAGCTTGCTTCAGTCCATAAATGGATCGATTAAGTTTGCACATTAGATGCTCTTTGCCCTTTTCAATGAACCCTTCTGGTTGCTTCATATGGATGTTTTTTTCAATACTTCCATTAAGGAAAGATGTCTTGACATTCATTTGCCAAATCTCATAATCCATATGAGCGGCAATGGATAAGAGTATCCGGATAGACTTAAGTATAGCTACCGGCGAAAAGGTCTTCTCATAATCGATTCCCTCTTTCTGAGTGTACCCCTTCGCAACAAGCTTTGCTTTGAAGGTTTCTACCTTCCCATCTGTCCCTCTTTTTCTTTTATAGATCCACTTGCATCCAATGACTTTTACACCATCAGGTGGTTCTACAAGCTCCCAGATCTTATTAGAATACATAGATTCTATTTCGGAATTCATTGCCTTTTGCCAAGATATTGCATCTATATCTTGGAGTGCTTCATCATATGTCCGGGGATCTGGTTCATGTTTGCCTGAGATCAAGTCCGAAGACTCACCCAAAAACATAAATCTCTCGGGCTGCCTTACAACCCTCCCACTATGACGAGGCACCGTCTGTGGTTGTGTATCATGTGTGACACGTGTTGTAGTCTCTTGTGGTACTTCATCTTGTACTGTACGTGTCCTCTCTAAGTTCTTCTAGAACAATTTTACTACTGGGCTTGTGATCCATTATATAGTCTTCTTCTAAAACCTGGTGCATCAATGACCTTCTGGTCTTTAGGACTATAAAATAAACCGCCTTTCGTTCCTCTGGGATACCCCACAAACATACGAACTTCTGTACGAGATTCAAACTTATCAGCATCTTGTTTCAGCACATGTGCTGGACTACCCCAAATCTGAATATATCTTAGACTGGGCTTTCACCCATTCCATAATTCTGTGGGAGTAGAAGATACTGATTTAGAAGGTACTAAGTTCAGAATGTGCGCCGTTGTTTCCAGAGCGTATCCCCAAAACGAATTTGGTAATTCTGAATAACTCATCATCGATCTGACCATCTCCATAGGAGTCCTATTCCTTCATTCTACCACACCATTCTGTTGGGGTTTACCAGGTGTGGACAATTGGGATTGAATCCCGGCCTCTGATAAGTAATTCTTAAACTCTCCTAAGAGGTATTCGCCACCACGATCAGACCATAATGTCTTGATACTTTTACCAAGACGTTTCTCCACATCAGCCTTGTACTCTTTGAACTTATCAAAGCACTCAGACTTGCGGCGCATTAGGTAAATGTATCCATATCTTGAATAATCGTCTATAAAAGAGACAAAATATTCAAAGCCACCTCTTGCCTGGATAGACATAAGACCACACAAATCAGAATGAACCAATTCTAACGCTTCTTTGGCTCTATACCCCTTGGCCTTAAAAGGTTTCTTGGTCATCTTACCTTCCAAGCAGGATTCACACGTTGGAAAGTTTTCCAACTCTAATGGACCCAAGAGTCCATCCGCTACAAGCCTTTTAATCCTACTTAAGTTAATATGACCAAGCCTTAGATGCCAAAGATGTGTTTGGTTCATTTCCGAAGGTTCTTTTCTCTTATTAGAGTTAGAAGATGTGTTATTAATTTCCATATTTTGCTTTGTGGGAGAAATTGGATTTAAAGTATATAAATTGCCAACCAATGCACCAGAACAGATAATCACTTTATTTCTCTTTATAACCACATTGTTACTAAAGGAAACTAAATATCCATCCAAATACAGTTTAGAAACTGAAATTAAATTCTTTCTAAAACTGGGTACATAAAGACAATTCCTTAAAACCAATTTGCTATTCCTATCAAATGATAAGTAGACGTCTCCCACTGCAACAGCCGCCACCTTAGTAGCATTGCCCATAGTTATCTCTCTATCAAATAGTCGTCGGGTTTCCTGGAACCCCTGCAAAGAATTGCAGACATGATCAGTGGCTCCCGTATCTATACACCAGGTGCTGGTAGATAACACCGCTAAACATGTTTCAGATACTAGAGTATGAGATATACCTTTATTGTTCTATTTCCTACCAGGACAGTCCGCCTTCCAATGTCTAGTCTACTTGCAAATAAAGCACTTGCCCTTCGGCTTCTTTATTCCAGCTTTTTGTCCGACACCTTGAGGTTTATTCACCTTCTTTGCTGAGCCATTTTGTTTCTTCTTCTTCTTGCCTTTCGGCTTAGAAGTAGAACCATTTTCAACATAGTGAATTTGAGAATGTTGATGAAATAACCCTTCGGCTGCCTGAAGTTCTGTCAGAAGTTCCGCCAATGAATATATCCTTTTATTCATATTATAGTTTAGGCGAAAATGCTCAAAACTTCTGGACAGCGTTTGGAGGATGATGTCGACTTGGGTTTCCCCATCAATTTCCACTCCAAGAATTTGTATTTCGTTAAAGTAAGTCATCATCTTGAGAATATGATCCCTCACGGGAGTCCCCTCAGTCATGGTGGCTGTCATCAGTTTTCTCATTGCCTCTTGCCTAGCAGCCCGATTCTGATGTCCGAAGAGTTCCTTGAGATTGTTCATTATATCATAGGCTGTTGGTAAGTCCTGATGTTGATGTTGCAATACATTTGACATCGAAGCCAAGATGTAACACCGCGCCATCTCATCAGCTTTTACCCATTTACTATGATACTGAATCTCCTTTGGGGTAGAATCATTGCTAGGTGTTTTTGGGCATTCCTCTGTCAGTACAAACTTATAGCCCTCAGCAGTTAAAACAATGTCCATGTTTCTTTTCCAATCTATATATAGTTGGGACCAATAAGTCTGTTTTCTTTTAGAATAATGGCCAGTGGGTTGAAAGTCATCCTAAGAATCACAAAATAAATTTTGGTCAGAACTCTAAATTTAGAATAATATTGATTGCTCAAATAATACTATTTTAAATTAACCAACACCTTAGAACACCGTGAATTTTGTATGCCACGATAGTGTGGACGTATACAAATTCAACATTTGTAAAAGGAGGGTATATCCCATTAATTTTATTATCTTGTCAACCTAACTTTTTGACAAATAAAATTAATAGTTGGTTTCCTTCGGTCACACAAATAATAGCAGTGACTCCGATGGGGAGGATACTATTAGACGTGCTTAAGTGTATACCATTACTTGACACTAAGTCCATTAATAAGATTGTGCCCCTTCCGATGGAGAAGATCACACACTCTTAATTAATTTCCTATAGTCATCCAAAATGGAAGTTTGGTCTAGTGATCCGCAAACAAACTCATCCGATATGGATGAAGACACTCAGAGCCAACGCGCAAGTTTGTTTGCATCACTTACAAACTAGTAATGGAGATCGTGGAATTCACTAAAATAAATTCCTCTCCCACTTAGTTATTTAAAGTGAGGAATTTTGATGATGCTAGCCTACTAAATATGTACACTAACATTCACACACAGCACAATATAAAAGCAATAAATAGAAAAACTAATTTTCAACTATTATGGCTTTTATCTATTATTGTCCTCCATGTGTCGTCATCCCTAGCTGCTGCCATCTTTTGCCACTACCACCGGGTCTAGTTGTCGCATCCATCTTGCTCCTTGTTCCGCTGCGTCTCTGGTCCTCAAAAGGTTCCACACCTTGCAAGATTTGATCCGCGACATAAATAGAATTTTACATTTTTCGATCCTATATTCCTCGAAGAAATGTACATGTGAACTAGATCGAACATAAAATAAAAATTTATATTCATTGATCCTATATTCCATAAACGAAATGTACATGTAACTATATCAAAAAATAAAATCCTAATAAAACTAAATACAGCTCCTGTTGTATTTTATAATACAATCATGCACACATAATAAATGCCCTTGACATGTCCAAGGGTCTAATCACACATATAATAACTATAAGCCATAATAGTTGGATCCTGCATCCACAAAGTTAGCACATCCTACTATTAACCTGCCTAAATTATGTATGATATATGCATAATTAGACTAATACCAAATACACAGGGGCAAAACCCTAGCTCTGATACCAATTGTTGATTGCTACTTGGAAAACCCAATGGCTCCACTGTACAAAAATTTTGTACGTGATCTGAACCTTTCCTAACTACCATGTGTTCTTTTAAGTTAAACTTGTATCTCCTGTGGAACTTAACACGTTTGATCCAAATCACCTAGGTTATAAATTCAATTAAATATTAGTTTTCAAAATTGGCTTCCAGTACTGCATGGCGAGGCACTTGGCCTTCTTGGATATGGGAGCAACCACCACCGACTAGACAAAGCCTTTTAAGGAAAGATAATATTTAATTTCCTTATATAACTCTAGGTTAACCAAAAGGAACAATCAAATCACAAGGGAAAAAGAAAAAGAACACAACATCGAAATTAAATTCAAAAAACAAGAATCGAATGCCTCTTGTATTTGGTATTTATACAAAGAATAATTAACTAGTATGATGCGGAAATTAAATACTAGTTATACCTCTTCCTTTTATGCTAAAAACCTCGAGGTCTTTTGTCGTATCCCTCGCCTCCTCTTAGACGTCGTGTGGGCGACGATCCTCCAAGACGAACACCACCCGGAAAGCTTCTCCTCCTTCTCTAGAATTCGGCCACCACCACCACAAAGGAGCAAAAGAGAGCAAAGGGAAGAGAGGGAGAGGGGCCGGCCACTTGATGATCTCCAACAACACAATATCAATTGTTATGTTTTTCAAGGCCTCCCCTTCCCCCCTTTTTATATTAGTTTCCCAACGGAAAATTATGGAAAGAGTTTTATAAAAAATTAGACTCATTCCTATTTCCTTTTAATTTTTAATTTTTCTTTCCTTTTAATTAATGAATCCTAGATTGATTTATTAATTAAACAACTATTTGTTGATGTTTAATTATTTGACCGGCCTCTTGCTTGGGCACCAAGTAAGGTGGTCGACCACTTATTAAAAGGGAAAGAAAGAAAATTTTTTTATAAAATTTTAAAAGAAGAAAACTTCTAATAAAATTTTACAAACTCTTTTTTTTCTAATGTGGATATTAAAAGGAAAGTTTTAAAATTTAAAACCAAGTTTTAAAATTTAAAACCAAGTTTTAAAATTTAAAACCAAGTTTTAAAATTTAAAACATCTCTAATAATATTTCTTTTTAAAAGAAAGTTTTATAAATTTTACAAATCTCTTTTAAAACCTTGTGGCCTAAATTAAATTAGGAAAATTTTATAAATTTTTAAAATATCTCTTTTTACAAATTGTAAATATCTAAGAAAATTTAAAAATTCAAAAACAATTTTCCTAATTTAAATATTGCGGCCGGCCCCTTTGCCCAAGGAAAGGGCCGACCACTTCTAGAGAATATGTGGCCGGCCATTGATTGGTCACCAAGCAATGAACCGGCCCCTTCTTGGATACCAAGATAGGCTTTTCATTGGATGGACTTGAGGCTTTATTGAGGCTACAATAGGGACCTAGAGGAGAAATTTGTTTTGGCCTTCCGATGAGCTCGAGTATCCCGTGCTCGCCCCGAACACACAACTCAAGTTCATCTATAATAACTCATTCCACTAGAGAGTAATTACCGCACTACAGCACCAATCCCAAATTACATTATGGGCTCCTTCTTATCATGAGTGTGTTAGTCTCCCTGTGTTTAAGATTACGAATGTCCGCTAATTAAGTGAGTTACTGACAACTCATTTAATTAATATCTAGCTCCAAGAGTAGTACCACTCAACTTTATTATCATGTTGGACTAGGTCCACCTGCAGGGTTTAACATGGCAATCCTTATAAGCTCCTCTTGGGGACATTCTCAACCTAGATAACAAGGACACAGATTCCATCTATAATAAACAACACATACTATAAGTAATATCATTTCCCAACTTCTCGGACATATTGATTTATCGAGCTAAACCTCACCCTTCTATAAGTCAAAGAAATAAATATTAAATATACATGCTTATTATTATATCAGGATTAAGAGCACACACTTCCATAATAACTAAGGTCTAGTTCTTTTACTAAGTCAGTACAAAAAGAACATACCTAAAAGATCCTACTCAATACACTTAAAGTGTATCAGTGTAATTTATTAGTTTAGATAAACTAATACTTAATTACACTACGTCTATTCTGATGGTTTGTTCCTTACCATCTTAGTCGTGAGCAACTGTTTATAATTTATAGAGAACCGACAACATGATCTTCTAAGTGTGACTCCACACTCCATGTTATCTACTATATAAATTAATTGAATAATTACATTTAACAAATAAATGTAAACATTCGACCAATGTGATTCTTTATAAATGTGTACAAAAGCTAAACTTTTAAGTATACACTCCAACAGATTAGTAATTAATTAGCGCCTAACGATTAGATTAGATCTAAATCATGTACAAGATGCACCCTTTCGATTAGATTAGATCTATCGCGTATTTGATACACATCGACGATTAGATTAGATCTAAATCGCGTCAACTCTAATGCCTACCGTGTCGTGGTACCTATCACTACCTCGATCACATGTGTTGTTGAATCTGCCAAAGCAGAGCAACACATATTATCTTTGTAGAGTACGGAGGGGCAATCTTGGTCCCGCTTATCAACGCATGGGCGAATACAAACTCAATTAGATTGAGTATTCCTAGTTAACTCGTTTAGATCGAGTATAACTATAAGCATTCTTCCAATTGTTGGAAAGATAGGACATAAATCACATTTATATTAATTCTTGGGCGTATTAGCCAAAGCTAACTAAAGTTTTAATATAACTGCGAATAATGATCTTATAAACAAGAGTTGCATAGAGATGTAATTGGTAAATCGTTACCTACCAATCATACTAAATCTTGGGCATATTAGCCAAAGCTAACTCAAGGGTTAGTATGATATGGATCTTGTCCCACATGAATTATAGAATTCAGTGGGAGCATCATTTATTTAAAGGCCTAATTAAATGATTTAAAAGAATATGATATTTATTTTCTACATTTCTCTGTTGTAGATAACCATGACGTCGAATACGAACTCTTTCTCCCTGCGTTCTGTCCTTGAGAAGGACAAGCTCAACGGAGCAAATTTCCTAGACTGGTACAGGAATTTGAGAATAGTTCTCACCCAAGAACGTAAACTGTACGTTCTAGAGCAGCCCATTCCGGAGGCTCCTCCTGCCAATGCCACGCGAGCAGACAAAGATACTTACAAGAAGCATCAAGATGACGCATTAGATGTGTCCTGTCTAATGTTCACGACCATGAACTCTGAGCTTAAGAAGTAACACGAGTTGATGGGCACTTACGATATGGTTGAACATCTTCGTCAACTGTATCAAGGACAAGCGAGCCATGAGAGATTTGAGATCTCAAGGGCGCTATTTCAGTGCAAGATGTCAGATGGGGCTCCCGTAGGCCCATATGTACTCATAATGATTGGGTACATAGAAAACCTACAGAGGTTGGGATTCCCGCTTGGCCAAGAGCTGGCCACTGACCTGATCTTGCAATCCTTGTCGGATAGCTATAGTCAATTCGTTCTAAACTACAATATGAACGAAATTGACAAGCCACTGCCCGAGCTGCTTAGCATGTTAAGAACTGCTGAGTTGAACCTTAAGAAGGCTATGCCCCACTCTGTTCTGATGGTTCAGAAACACAAGGGCAAGGGCAAGCCCAAAGGCAAGGGAAAGTCCCAAGCCAAGGACAAAGGCAAGGCACTGAAGCCTAAAGGAGGGGTCGCCAAGGATGCTACCTGCTTCCACTGCGGTCAGACCGGGCACTGGAAGAGGAACTGCAAGGTGTACCTAGAAGATATTAAGAAGAAGCGAAGTGAGACTTCCACTTCAGGTATATATGTTATAGAAGTCAATCTATCTATTTCTTCATCATGGGTTTTAGATACCGGATGTGCATCTCACATTTGTACTAATGTGTAGGCGCTGAGAAATAGCAGGGCATTGGCGAAGGGCGAGGTGGACCTACGCGTAGGAAATGGAGCACGGGTTGCTGCTGTTGCTGTAGGGACTTATTTTCTATCTCTGCCCTCTGGGATTGTATTTGAGTTGGATGATTGTTGTTCTGTACCTGCATTAACTAAGAACATAATTTCTGTTTCTTGTTTGGACAAGAAAGGTTTCTCTTTTATAATAAAAGACAAATGTTGTTCAGTTTATTTAAAAGATATGTTCTATTGTAATGCACCTCTGATGAATGGACTCTACGTTCTAGACCTTAAGAGCCGTATCTATAACATAAATACAAAGAGGTTCAAGTCAAATGACATGAACCAAACCTATCTCTGGCACTGTCGCTTAGGTCATATAAATGACAAACGCTTATCCCAGCTCCATAAAGATGGTTTGCTGGACTCATTTAATTTTGAATCTTATGAGACATGCGAGCCATGCCTACTAGGCAAGATGACCAAGACTCCCTTTAGTAGACACAATGAGAGAGCGACTGACTTGTTAGGTCTTATACATAGTGATGTATGTGGCCCTTTCAATGTCGCTGCTAGAGGCGGTTATAAGTACTTCATCACATTTACTGATGACTTCAGTAGATATGGTTATGTGTACTTGATGACACATAAGTCAGAATCCTTTAAAAAGTTCAAAAAATTCAAGAATGAAGTACAGAACCAGCTTGGCAAGAGTATTAAGATATTTCGATCAGATCGAGGTGGAGAATAACTTAGCCATGAGTTTTATGACTATCTAGCAGAGTGTGGGATTCTATCCCAACTCACTCCTCCTGGAACACCACAGTGGAATGGTGTATCCGAAAGGAGGAATCATACCCTATTAGATATGGTACGATCTATGATGAGTCACACAGATCTTCCGACATACCTTTGGGGCTATGCTCTAGACACGGCAGCTTTTATACTCAACCTAGTTCCATCCAAGGTCTTGATAAAGACACCATATAGGATATGCACTGGGAGAGATGCCCAGATGTCTTTCATGAGGATTTGGGGTTGTAAGGCTTACGTTAGACGTCAAGTCTCATACAAGTTAGGACCTAAATCTGATATGTGCTACTTTATTGGATATCCCAAGGAAACTAAGAGATATTACTTCTACATTCCAAGTCAGCACAAGGTAGTTTTGGTAAAGACTGAGGTCTTTCTAGAAAGGAACTTTGTTTCTAGAAGGACTAGTGGGAGCACGTTCGATCTTGAAGAAGTTCAAGATGCGAACAATAGCACTGAAGCCTCGATGGAAGTTGAACTGGAACCACAAAGTGTTGTGGATGATGTTGTTCCACAAGGAGTTGAGGAACAACAACCAGTTCAAGTAGACATACCTCTTCGCAGGTCTGATAGGGTACGTCGTCAGCCTGAGAGATACTCATTTCTCTTGTCTGACCATGATGATGTTGTGCCCATAGATGTTGAGCCTACCACCTATTAAGAAGCTGTGATGAGACCAGATTCCGAGAAATGGCTAGAGACCATGAGATCCGAGATGGAATCCATGTGTTGGTGCGGGAAGCATCCGACGATCGAACTCGTGTTTTGATAATGGCAAAGGATTCAAAGTTAAGGTCTTTTGTATTCTAACAAGTCTACTTGAGAATTTCAGGAAAGTCCTAGCTGCGGTTAGGCAAAGGGAAAAAACCCTAGGGGGTGGTAACCCTAGGTCATAGGGGGTGGTAACCCTATGCGGAAAATCTTGGTAGGTCGATGTCTTCAGGCAAAAGTCCTAGGGGGTGGTAACCCTAGGTGGAAAGTCCTGGTGTCGCGAACCAGGTGAAAGACTGGACTAGCAAGGAAGCGGATGTCCAACAGAAAGTCCGGAAGCATCGAGTGCTGAGCAAAAGTCCAGTCGATCTGGAGGATCGACTGGCAACAGGTAAATCTCCTGAGTGGAGTAGGTGAGGACGCGTTCCCCGTAGAGGGAACAGTAGGCGTCGGGTCGACCTAGGGTTTCTGGTTGGAAATCCGAAGTCATACCCGGACAGTCCGGAGACTGTCATAACATTCTTTATTATTCATTATGTTATTTTGTGCTAACCTGCTGTTGCAGGATGTTGTTTGGGACTAACATGTCTTGCAGGTACAAAATAACGATGATTTGCCTCGGATGAACAGTGTCCGAGGTGCCTCCATGGAGCTTGGAGGCGCCTCGGGTGCAAAAGCTGACCTGGCTTGGAAGCTTCATTGGAGGCACCTTCATGAGGGTATAAGGCGCCTTGGAAGGTGCCTTGAGCAGGGTGTAAGGCGCCTCAAAGGGATGAAGTTCGACCAGATCAGATTTGATCAACGCGGAAGACTCAGCAGCATGGAGGCGCCTTGAACAGCCTTCAAGGCGCCTTGAACACCCTTTATAAGGGGGTTTCGACCAGCACTTCAAAACCTCAAGTTCTGAGCTTTCCTTCTTCAATGTGCTACTAACAAAGTCATTCTGAAGTGCTGCTGTGACATTCCGACGACCCGGAGCTTCAATCTTCTTCTTTCTTAAGTTGTCGGTACAAGTTTACTTCAATACTTTCAGTGTAATTTGTAATTTCTATCGTGATTATAGTTGTTGCCCATCGGAAGTGATCAAGGATCACGGGCCTTCGATTAGGAGTCGCCTTAGGCTCCGAACGAAGTAAAAAGCTTGTCTCTTTGTGTGTTTGTTTACTTTCCGCTGCGTGTTTTAACTCCGATATTTTCACAATTCCGATAAACGTAAAATTTACCCACGAGCGCTATTCACCGCCCCCTCTAGCGCGGTCTCGATCCTACAATTGGTATCAGAGCAAGGTTGTTTTGAATTGGTGCAACCACCATTCAAAACAGTTTTCTTTTCGTGGTATTTTTTGTTTCGTAGTCAATTAGAAATTAGCTAATTAGCTAAAAATTCTAATTCTTTTCAAATCGGTGTTTCTCAAAGTTGGTCAATACCACTTGGGCTCGTTTTTTTTCCCTCTTCCTACACTACTAATCCAAGACTCAGTCTTGAAATAGATCTTGTTGTTTCTGTCTTTTTTAGATCTAAATGGCCCAACAAGAAGGATATAGTACCGTTCATCCCCCACTATTTTCCGGAAAAGACTTCGGATATTGGAAGGGGCGAATGGAGATATATCTGAAGATCCAGTTCGACACCTGGATGATAGTCAAAACAGGACTGCAACTACCAACTGATACAGACGGTAAGCCTACATCCTGCGAGAATTGGGAGCCAGCGTTTATCAAAAAAGTGGAAGCCGACGCCAAAGCTACCTGCACCATCCAGTGCGGTCTTACCAAAGAAGAGCTCAACAGAGTCGGTCCATTCTCCTCTGCGAAGGAGCTATGGGAGAAAATGATCGAACTTCACGAGGGCACTTCAGAAACCAAGGTAAGTAAGCGTGATTTGTTACTTAATAAACTATACAACTTAAAAATGCAGGAAGGCGAGACGGCAAGTTCATTACACGCTCGAATTCAAGATATTCTGAATTCCCTTCATGGAATCGGGCAGAAGGTAGAAAACAGAGACATAATAAGGTATGCTCTTAACTCATTTCCTAGGAGTACATTGTGGGCATCAATGGTAGATGCCTACAAAGTCTCTAAGGATTTGTCTTCCTTAAAATTAGACGAATTATTTAGTGAATTTGAACTCCATGAACAAACTAATGCACAGCCATCCGAGAAGGGTATTGCTTTGGTTGCAGGTACGAGTCGAACACGGGAATCAAGAGTACGGTGAAAAATTGAATCGGAATCAGAAGACGAACCCGAATCAGAAGATTCAGAAGATGAACTGACCAGCGAACTAGTGAATCTTGTGAAGAAACTCTACAAGAAGAAGAAGGGCTTCAACAAGAAAGATTTGAAGAAGGCAGTTCAATCCAAGGAGGCCCAACAGAACTCAAAGGTAAAGTTCGAAGTCACTTGCTACGGGTGCAACCAGAAGGGGCATATAAAAGCCAACTACCCCAACCAAGCCAAGAAACAAAGAAGAAAGAAGGCCCTAAAGGCAACCTGGGACGAATCTTCTTCAGAGGACGATGACGACGAACTCGATCAGACAAGTTTGCTCGCATTGAAGGCCCAGGACCAAATCATCGAATCTGAGAGCGAGTCGGAGGCCGAGTCCGAGCGAAGCCACGGATCCGCATCCGTTTCCGAAGGGCCAGACTCCGCTGTAAGTATTCCTAGACTTAATAATTTAGTTAATTATTTACTTCGCAAATTAGCTAAATCGAACCTTAAGATTAAGTCACTTCTAAAGGAAATTTCTGTCCTTAAAGAAGTGACTAACTCTGAATCCTTACCTGATCAAGTTCAGACTGAAGATTCAACTCAAGTTCAAAAACTTGAGGAAGAAAATTCAAGTTTGAAAAATCAGGTCAAGGATTTAAAAGATATCTTAGAACGGTTTTCTCTAGGTTCCAAGAATCTTGACCTAATTCTTGGGACACAAAGAGCCGTTTACAACAAAACTGGGCTGGGATATAAAACGAAAAGAAAATATAAAACTTATTTATCCTTAATAAAAACAAATAGTAAATCAGTCCAAGCATGGGTCCCCAAGTCCAAACTGGTCAATCAAGTTGGGCCTGGCCAATACTGGGTTCCGAAGGATCAAATACACTACCTCGATAGACCATATCGAGGATATGATCCAGGGAAAGCTAAAAGAATTCGAAATTAAATTTATAATTCAAAATTCAAAATCAAATTAAAAATTTGAAATTAAATTTATAATTCAAAATTCAAAATCAAATTAAGAATTCAAAATTAAATTTATAATTCAAAAATCAAATTAAGAATTCAAAATTAAATTTATAATTCAAAATTCAAAATCAAATTAAAAATTTGAAATTAAATTTAAATTCAAAATTCAAAATCAAATAAAAAATTTGAAATTAAATTTATAATTCAAAATTCAAAATCAAATTAAAAATTCAAAATAAAATAATTCAAAATCAAATAAAAAATCGAAAATAAATTTATAATTCAAAATTCAAAATCAAGTTAAAAAATTCCAAATCAAAATATAAATTGCAAATTCAAAAATAGATGGTGGATCCAAACTAGCTGGCACCCCCAACTGAACTACCCGACATGGTAACTGAACCTAATTTACCCGAAATGGGTAAAACAAGAGTAGATCACCCGGCAGGGTAATTAAGGCAAGTTTAAAAAGGGCTGAGTTTAACTTGAACCACAGTACCGGTGAAGTTTTTGGATGATAGTACGTTAGGGAAACTTGGGCATCGCATGTCTAGGAAGATATGGCTTCGACCTGGTGCATTTGACCAAGTGGAACTGACCGAAGCTACCCTTAAATGGATCCTAACTAGTTAGACCAAGGATTAGTATTAAGTTCAATGGGTAGGACTATTTGGAAAACCTCGAAGGCATGGTTACTTTAATGAGCTCCGAGTGACTCACCATAGCCCAGAAGTTTAGCCAAAGAATGCTTACTTATTGAACCCAAAGCTAAAACTGAATCTAACACAAAGTTAAACCAGACCCTTAAATTCAACAATAAATCATCTCACAATAATTATAGGATTCCCTGATTGACAATCTAGATCGGGTGAGATGACTACGAAATTAAAATTTAAATTAATTAAATCATTTTAACTTTCAAATTATTTTTAAAAAAAAAACTTAAATTTCAAAATTGCTTTAAAAAACTTAAATTTCAAAATTATTTTAAAAAACTTAAATTTCAAAATTATTTTAAAAACTTAAATTTCAAAATTATTTTAAAAACTTAAATTTCAAAATTATTTTAAAAAACTTAAATTTCAAAATTATTTAAAAAACTTAAATTTCAAAATTATTTTAAAAACTTAAATTTCAAAATTATTTTAAAAAACTTAAATTTCAAAATTATTTTAAAAACTTAAATTTAAAAATTATTTTAAAAACATAAATTTTGAAATTATTTTAAAAAACTTATATTTCAAAATTATTTTAAAAACTTAAATTTCAAAATTATTTTAAAAACTTAAATTTAAAAATTATTTTAAAAAACATAAATTTCAAAATTATTTTAAAAAACTTAATTTTCAAAATTATTTTAAAAACTTAAATTTCAAAATTATTTTAAAAAACTTAAATTTCAAAATTATTTTAAAAACTTAAATTTCAAAATTATTATAGAAACTTAATTTTTAAAATTATTTTAAAAGCTTAAATTTCAAAATTATTTTAAAAACTTAAATTTCAAAATTATTTTAAAAGCTTAAATTTCAAAATTATTTTAAAAACTTAATTTTTATTACCTTAAATTTCAAAATTATTTTAAAAAACTTAAATTTCAAAATTATTTTAAAAACTTAAATTTCAAAATTATTTTAAAAAACTTAAATTTCAAAATTATTTTAAATAACTTAAATTTCAAAATTATTTTAAAAACTTAAATTTCAAAATTATTTTAAAAACTTAAATTTAAAAATTATTTTAAAAACTTAAATTTCAAAATTATTTTAAAAACTTAAATTTCAAAATTATTTTAAAAACTTAAATTTCAAAATTATTTTAAAAACTTAAATTTCAAAATTATTTTAAAAACTTAAATTTCAAAATTATTTGAAAAACTTAAATTTCAAAATTATTTTAAAAAGATAAATTTCAAAATTATTTTAAAACTTAAATTTCAAAATTATTTTAAAACTTAAATTTTAAAATTATTTTAAAATTTAAATTTCAAAATTATTTTAAAAAACTTAAATTTCAAAATTATTTTAAAAACTTAAATTTCAAAATTATTTTAAAAACTTAAATTTCAAAATTATTTTAAAAAACTTAAATTTCAAAATTATTTTAAAAACTTAAATTTCAAAATTATTTTAAAAACTTAAATTTCAAAATTATTTTAAAAACTTAAATTTCAAAATTATTTTTAAAACTTAAATTTCAAAATTATTTTAAAAACTTAATTTTAAAAATTATTTTAAAAAAAATAATTTTAAAAATTATTTTAAAAACTTAAATTTCAAAATTATTTTTTAAACTTAAATTTTAAAATTATTTTAAAAACTTAAATTTCAAAAAAAATTTA
The DNA here is from genome assembly GCF_018446385.1 of Zingiber officinale. Lineage (NCBI taxonomy): Eukaryota > Viridiplantae > Streptophyta > Magnoliopsida > Zingiberales > Zingiberaceae > Zingiber > Zingiber officinale. The sequence goes on along the minus strand of NC_056007.1, from coordinate 43,670,303 downwards.
AAAACTTAAATTTCAAAATTATTTTAAAAACTTAAATTTCAAAATTATTTTAAAAACTTAAATTTCAAAATTATTTTCAAAAACTTAAATTTCAAAATTATTTTTTTTAAACTTAAATTTCAAAAATATTTTAAAAACTTAAATTTCAAAATTATTTTTTCCAAAATTATTTTAAAAACTTAAATTTCAAAACGTTCTAAATAGGCTTAAGTATTTGCTGAATTACTTCGAATACAATTGAGTAAGATAGAAAATCTACGGAGACTACTTCAATTAAGCTATCTTTAAATCCATTAAAAACCAATTCAAACTACTTCATGTGTAGGAATTGGAACAATGGATGTTGGATAGTGGATGCTCTAGACATATGACTGGAGATAAGTTGAAGTTTACTAAACTCAAGTACAAGAAGTTAGGATCAGTTGCATTCGGCAACGACGGTAAACTTAAAGTAATCGGGAAAGGTAATATTGAACTTAGTTCCGATTTCATTATTCGAAATGTCTTATTGGTTGAAAATTTTAACTTTAATTTACTAAGTATAAGTCAATTATGTGACAGTGGATATCTAGTCAATTTTGACATATCTGGATGTCTAGTTAAAAACATCGAAAACCTTGAAATTAGACTTAAGGGACTTAGGAAGAATAACATCTACACAATTGACTTATCAATATCCTCAATAAAGTGTCTCTTGACACAACAAGAGGAAACCCAACCGTGGCACAGAAGGATGGGTCACACTCACACTAGACTCATTTCAAAAATGAGTCACAATGGTCTAGTTAGAGGTTTGCCCAAATTAAAATTCATTGAAAACTCAATCTGTGATGCGTGTCAAAAAGGAAAACAAACCAAGTCAATCCACAAATCAACCAATCTAGAAAGAACCAACACCATACTCGAGCTCCTTCATATTGACCTATTTGACTCACATGGAGCCAAGTCACTAAGCAAGAACCAATATTGCTTAGTAATAGTTAATGACTACTTTAGGTACACATGGGTAAAATTCCTAAAAACAAAAGATGAAACCTATGAAATATTTAGTAACTTTTGCAAATTAACAGAAAATGAAAAAGATACTAAAATTAAAAGAATAAGAAGTGATCACGGGGTAGAATTTGAAAATCATAGGTTTACCCAATTTTGTAAAATAAATGGATACCAACATGAATTTTCATGTCCTAGAACCCCCCAACAAAATGGACTAGTAGAACGTAAAAATAGAACACTACAAGAAGCCGCCAGGACAATGTTAAACGAATATAAGTTAAGTCATCAATTTTGGGCTGAAGCAATAAATATGGCAAATTATATTCAAAACAGAATTTTAATAAACAAATCTCACAATAAAACACCGTATGAACTCTACTATCATAAAACTCCCAACCTAAACTATTTAAAAGTATTTGGTTGTAAAGTTCACATTTTAAATACTAAAGATTATTTAGGAAAATTTATATCCAAGTCTAACCAAGGGATATTTTTAGGATACTCCTCAACCAGTAGAGCCTTTAGAGTATATAATCAAAACACCTTGAAAGTTGAAGAAACAACCAATGTAATATTTGATGAAGAAAACAATTTACCTAATATAACTGACAATGGTGACATTCATCCAAGAGCTATTAGAAGATGATGAAATCACACCTAATCTTAATGAGACAGAAGAACCAGTACCTGAACCACAGCCAAGACCAACTAGAGTAAGTACTTCTCTGTAATGACCCGCCTTCTACTGGCTAAGCTGTAAGGCCGGACCATCACAATATGCTGTGCTAAGCTATATCCATGACCATCACTAAGTCTAGGTGCGGAAGCTATACTAATTAAAAATTGGCTAAACTACTATCATTTCTTTATTATATATGTGCTAAGGGGTGCAATCAAACTATTCATGTCATATATTACATTCCCCGTGGTCAAGGAACTGAACTAAGGGGTTTGCAGCTGTTATCAGGCCTCCCAATCGATCGGTGGATCGATTGGAATGGTCTGATCGATCCAATGATCGACTCAGCATGCCACTGTATGCTGAACTTAGGTTGGATCGATCCAGTGATCGATTCAGCACGCTACTGTGCTCGGGGCAATATTCCGAATCGATCGGCTGATCGATCCAGACTGGCCAATCGATCCAGTGATCGATCCCAGGGCTTTCTGTTCGCGACAGAAGGCATCCAGATCGATCGACTGATCGATCCAGGAGCTTACTGTTCGCGGTACGAACTTCTCAATCGATCGGCTGATCGATTGAGAAGCCTCATATCGATCGGCCGATCGATTGGGGTTTCTGATTTCGTACAGAAGTCTGATTTCAGCACTACTTCGTGCCTCAATCACACATACAAGTTCTAATATGACTAGAACACAATCTAGCATCACATAACTAATGTTCTAAGCATGGTAGAGTGCATAATTTACTAGTTCATGGCATTTAACATACTAAGGTGCGGAATAATAAAATGTTAACAAGTTCTAATGTTCAAAACAAAACTCACTGAAATTCCCTAAGATCTTGTTCCAAGTTCCATCCACACACATCTGCATCACTGCATTGACCTCCAGCCTCCACTAGTCCATCTTCCCTTTACCTTTATCTGCAGTATAAGGAAAATAGTATCTGTAAGCTTGAGAGCTTAGTAAGAAACCATCTACCTCACAAAACATGCATACGATGCAAATTATGTTTTTAAAACATGCTATTTGAAATACATACTGAATATGCTAAGCATGGCATGACATACAACACATAGAAACAAAACTGATCATGGCAATAAAACTAGTTATAAACTATCATGTTGTATTAACAGAAAGCTAAACTGATACCATGGTTGAGCTAAGCTAATACTAATCTGATGTTAAAGCTGTACTGAATTTACATAACTATTTTGTGATGTTTGAAAACTATATTCATAATAGATTAAAATACAAAATCATGTTGTTGTTTGGGCCCGGCAACTGTACTTGTTGTGCGCGCATCCCTAACTAGACCCGGGTTTGCAAGTCCCGAATTTAGTAGGGTTACTAGGTCATCTGAACCTAGGGACGACTATGGGAGCCCAACCCAATGGATATCTAATCCAGTACAGTGCCACTGAGAAAATAAAATACTGAACATAACTAATTATTACTTGTCCTGCTCATTCTAGGTTATCTGAACCTAGAGCTAGGTTGTCTGAACCTAGAGACGACTGTGGGAGCCCACCCATTGGACATCTACTCCTATAAGAGTTGTAGCAAGACTAATAAGCTGTGAAAATGCTTCTATTGCATTTATCTAAGCTAATAAAATGCCTAAGTTGCATTTTAACTGTGCTAACAATTTATTCGAACACTTGGTATGCGCTAGTTCGCATCCTTTGTGCCGAAAGTCTACATACTACTAACTAAAGCTTAAAATTCACACGAAAGCTACTTATATTGCAGGTGAGGGGTTTCTTACCTCCTGTTCAAATTTTCTTACAAATCTAATCGCTAGGCTTTCCGGAAGAGAGATCTCTTCGACGATCTACTCGCGTCTATGCGTTCCTCTCGCGGAGGGGAGTGTCCTCGTGTCGGAGACATCGCCGGAAAGTACTCCTATGGCCCTAGGGATGGAACCCTAGGTGTGCTTGTGGTTGGCGCCGAGAGAAGAAGGAGAAGAGGGAGGGGGCGGCGTGAGCTTAGGGTGAGGAGGAGAAAAGTTACGTTAAAATAACTCTTCACTTATTAATTCTCTATTTATATTAAGTGGGTAATTTCGCCCAACTCTAATATAAATTTAATTGCCTCCCTTTTCTTTCAGCACGGCCCTGATGGGTTCACTTGGTTACTGGAGTTCGCTATAAGTCGTAGGACCCAATAGGTCTCGGGTTCAATTCCCGCGTAGGATATTTTCGTTCTCTATTTATTTTTGCTACTTCCGCTAATCTAAAAATTCCATAAAAATATCCTAAAATTCTAGAAAAATACTAGGATATTTCTAATAATTATTTTGAGTTATACGGGTGTTATAATCCCCCATACCTTATAAAAAGTTCGTTCTCGAACTTAGAATAACTCTGGGTACTTCAGTCTCATACTGGCTTCTGTCTCCCAAGTCGCCTCTTCTGTTGTGTGAATTTGCCAAATGACTTTTACTAATGGTACCTCCTTATTCCGCAATTTCTTAACTGCTCGATCTACTATCTGAGTAGGCCGACTGTCATAGCTGAGGTCTTCGCGGACATGTACCAGCTGGGGCTCAATCACCTGGGTGGCATATGGGATATGCTTCTTCAGCATAGAGACATGAAATACATTATGAATAGCTGATATTTCCTGGGGTAGCTCTAGCTCATATGCCACCTTGCCAACTCTCCTGCTGATAAGGTATGGTCCCACATATCTAGGACTTAGTTTTCCCTTCTTCCCAAAACGCATTACTCCCTTCATGGGAGCTACTCTGAGGAACACTGAATCCCCAACTGAAAACTCTATGGGTCTACGCCGTGTATCAGCATAGCTTTTCTGCCGGCTTTGAGCTGTCTCTATCCTCTGGCAGATCTGCTGTATTGCTACTGTGGTATCTGCTACTAGATCTGTCTGAAGTTCTGGTTCTTTCTCTTCACCACTCTCATACCAACAGATTGGAGATCTACACCTCTGCCCATAGAGAGCCTCGTAAGGTGCCATGTCGATAGTGGCCTGATAGCTGTTGTTGTATGCAAATTCTGCCAAGCTCAGATATTTGCACCAACTTCCTTTGAAATCTAGAGCACACGCTCAGAGCATATCTTCGAGTACCTGATTTACTCGCTCTGTTTGACCATCTGTCTGAGGATGGAAAGCTGTGCTAAACTTTAACTTCGTGCCCAATGTTGTCTGTACATATTCCCAGAAGTGAGAGGTGAACCTACCGTCTCTATCTGATATAATGGTCCGTGGGACTCCATGTAGTCTGACAATCTCCTTGAGATACAACTGAGCTAGCTGTTCCATGGAGTAGGATATCCTGATAGCTAAGAAGTGGGCTGATTTAGTTAATCTGTCAACTATTACCCAGATGGTATCAAAGCCATTCGTGGTCCTGGGTAATCCCACTATGAAATCCATAGAAATGTCTTCCCACTTCCATTCTGGAACCTGGATAGGCTGCAGAACTCCGCCTGGTCTCTGATGTTCTGCCTTGACCCTCTGGCAGGTCAGACAGGTGCTAACATATCTAGCGATGTCTCTTTTCATCCCAGGCCACCAAAAACGTTTCTTCAAGTCCTGGTACATCTTGGTAGAACCTGGATGCATCGCATAAGGAGTCCTGTGAGCCTCATCCAAAATCTTTCTCTTTAATTTCTCCTGATCTGGAACACAGAGTCTGTCACCAAAGTACAATACCCCACTATCGGATACTCTGAATTCTCTACCTTCTGATTCTGCTAACCCTTGCTTGATTTTCTGAATTTCAGGATCCTGTTCCTGAGCTGTCTGGACGTCACCAAGCAAGGTAGACTCTAATGTCATAGTAGAGAGCTGTCCAACTATGAGTTCGATACCGAAATCTGTGATATCTTTCTGTAGGGGTGGTGACATGGCTGCTAGCGATAATAAGGTAGCACTGGACTTTCTGCTAAGTGCATCTGCTACCCTATTGACTTTCCTTGGGTGGTAGAGGATGTCTATATCATAGTCTTTGACCAGCTCCAGCTATCTGCGCTGCCGCATATTCAGATCCTTCTGAGTGAAGAAGTACTTCAGACTCTAATGATCTGTATACACTTTGCACTGAGCTCCATACAAGGAATGTCTCCAAATTTTGAGGGCGAACAGAACTGCTGCAAGCTTGAGGTCATGAGTGGGGTAATTCCTCTCATACTCCTTGAGTTGTCTGGAGGCGTAGGTGATTACCTTGCCATCTTGCATCAGCACTGCTCCTAGTCACAACTTAGAGGCATCACTATATATATCAAAGCTATATGTGTTCTCTGGTAGAGTCAGAATAGATGCACTGGTCAATCTCCTCTTTAGCTCGCTAAAGCTGTTCTCACAGTCCTCTGTCCACTGAAATTTTCTGTTCTTTCTAGTAAGAGCTGTCAGTGGGGAGGCTATCCTAGAGAAGTCCTCTACGAATTTTCTGTAGTAACCTGCTAATCCCAGAAAGCTTCTGATCTCACTGGCGTTCCTGGGTCTTTTCCAGTTGCTCACGGCTTCTATCTTACTGGGGTCTACCATGATACCCTCCTTTGAGATGATGTGACCCAGGAAGGACACCTGATCTAACCAAAATTCACATTTTGTGAACTTGGCATACAACTGGTTCTGCTGGAGGGTCTGCAGTACTATTCTCAGGTGCTCTGCGTGTTCTTCCTGAGTTCCTGAATAGATAAGGATGTCATCGATGAATACGATAACGAACTTATCTAAGTATTCTCTGAATACTCTGTTCATAAGGTCCATGAAAGTAGCTGGAGCATTTGTCACGCCAAAGGGCTTGACTACGAACTCGTAATGTCCGTATCTAGTCCTGAATGCTATCTTGGGTATATCCCCTTCTTTAACTTTCACCTGATGATAACCTGATCTGAGGTCTATTTTAGAGAACACTGCTGCTCCCTTTAGCTGGTCGAACAGGTCATCTATTCTGAGAAGAGGAGACCTGTTCTTGATGGTGACTTGGTTCAGTGCTCTATAATCTATGCACAGGTGCATGCTCCCGTCCTTCTTCTTCACGAACAATACCGGCGCTCCCCATGGTGAGTGACTCGGACGTATGAAGCCCTTGTCAAGCAGCTCCTGTAGTTGCTCATGAAGTTCCTTCAGTTCTGCTGGAGCCATGCGATAAGGTGCTTTGGAGAGAGGATTTGTGCCGGGAATGAGTTCTATCTCGAATTCAATCTCCCTGTCCGGTGCTAGGCCTGGTAACTCTTCAGGGAAGACTGCTGGGTAGTCACATACGACTCGGACCTCTGCTAGCTGTCGGTCCTTGTCCTGACCGGTACTGACTACGTGTGCTAAAAATCCCGTACATCCTGAATCCATTAATCTCTGTGCTTTCATAGCTGAGAGAAACTTTTTGGTCTTTCTCTTGGGTTCTCCGATGAACTCGAACTATGCTTCTGCTTCAGGTTGAAATACGACTTTTTGTTTACAGTACTCGATGGAGGCACCGTATCTTCTCAAGAAGTCCATTCCAAAGATGACATCGTAGTCAATCATATTTAGCACTATCAGATCACAAAAGAGTTCTCTGTCTGCTATAATGACTGGCACTGCCTTAAGCCAGTACGTGGATGCCATAATTTCTCCTGAAGGTAACGTTGTCAAGAACTGACTACTGAGTACCTCTGGGGGTATCGCTAACTTCTCGACAAATGCCCTGGATACATAAGAATGGGTTACCCCAGTATCGAATAAGACAGCTGTACTTTGCTGTAAAATACTAATCTGACCTGTAACAACTGTCGAGGCATTCGCTACATCTTCTCTGGTGAGTGAGTAGATCCTCACATTCGTCATCGCTGGAGGGGCTTCTAGTCTGCCCTGGCTGATGTGTGGACCATCTATAGCGGCCTGCATCTGATGTAACTGAGCTGGCTGGCCTCCATACTGAATCGGCTGTGGTAGAGGAAGACTAGTCTTGTTCGGTCACTGCTTAGCCATATGTCCTTCTTGTCCACATTCAAAGCATCCTCGGGTGCCCTTGCGACAAACTCCTGGGTGAAATTTCCCACAAGTAGCACATTTGGGATAACTAGGCTGTTTACTGGCTGGTCCTCCCTTTGGGTAACTCCCTGGTTTGCGCTTGTTGCTGGAGTAACCTTTCCAGTTGGAGCTGTGGCCCTGTTGTTTCTGAGTACTTGAGCCTCCTTGCCCTTTGGACTCTGAGAGGACTTGCTTCTGCTGTTTGATACTGTTCTGGTAGTGCTCGGTGGTCAGAGCACTGCTGACTAGTTCTTCGATGGTCTGCGGCCTATGAACGCTGCCAGCCACGTTCATTGCTATTTCCGGCCTCAGCATCTTGAGCATCAACCGACTGCCTTTCATTCGACTAGTTCAGGCATGACGAGCCGATCTATTGAATTTCTTCACGCTTCCTCAACTGATAGGTTGCCCGATGAAACTCATGAACTTGTCGAGTGACGGTTCGTGACCCGCATGTGAAAGAACCTCAAAGAATTCTTTCTCAAGTCACCCATGTCATCTAGTTTACTAGGCGCTTCGCTTTAATTCTCTCCCACCACATGCGCATCTCCGCCGATGTAGGAGGCGACTTCACCTTCTCATGTTCTGCCACCCGTAAGCTCCATCGTACTTCCATGTTTTGAACCAGCTTGAGCATCCCATGGTTCACCGGTACTTGAGAAATTCTCGCTTGACTCTCCGCCACCGGATCGATAGGCTTCTTCTTGCCTCTCGCTGGCCACTGTGTCAGAGGGTTAGATCGGTGGAACTCTAAAACTACCGTTGCTAAGTTTGGTTCCGGGTGACTGTGGGAGTATTCTACTGATTAGCCTTTAAGGTGGCTATCTCGTCATTGCTCAGCTAATCAGAATCGAGCCACTAATGCTTTGTCGGTGCGGGAGGCACCAACCGCCTCATCTTGGGGCTCAGTGGTGGTGCCCTTCTAGCTGGGCGTCCTCGTGCCATTTCTAAAGGAACAAAGGACATACATAACTAAAGCATCATGTGTATATAACTACTATCACTATCATGTTAGTTACTATCACAACTAAGCATACTTTAGTTATCTACAAATATAAAAGCAATAGACATAGCAAAGTGAGAGCTATTCTTACTTGGAAGTTGCAGGTTCAATGTCGATGTGTGTGTAGGAAGTATGGAAGCTGCTTTGATACCACTCTGTAACGACCCGCCTTCTACTGGCTAAGCTGTAAGGCCAGACCATCACAATATGCTGTGCTAAGCTATATCCTTGACCATCACTAAGTCTAGGTGCGGAAGCTATACTAATTAAAACTTGGCTAAACTACTATCATTTCTTTATTCTATATGTGCTAAGGGGTGTAATCAAGCTATTCATGTCATATATTACATTCCCCGTGGTCAAGGAACTGAACTAAGGGGTTTGCAGCTGTTATCAGGCCTCCCAATCGATCGGTGGATCGATTGGAATGGTCTGATCGATCCAGTGATCGACTCAGCATGCCACTATATGCGGAACTTAGGTTGGATCGATCCAATGATCGATTCAGCACGCTACTGTACTCGGGACAATATTCCGGATCAATCGGCTGATCGATCCAGACTGGCCAATCGATCCAGTGATCGATCCCAGGGCTTTCTGTTCGCGACAGAAGGCATCCGAATTTATCGGTTGATCGATCCAGGAGCTTACTGTTCGCGGTACGAACTTCTCAATCGATCGACTGATCGATTGAGAAGCCTCCAATCGATCGGTCGATCGATTGGGGTTTTTGATTTCGTACAGAAGTCTAATTTCAGCACTGCTTCGTGCCTCAATCACACATACAAGTTCTAATATGACTAGAACACAATCTAGCATCACATAACTAATGTTCTAAGCATGGTAGAGTGCATAATTTACTAGTTCATGGCATTTAACATACTAAGGTGCGGAATAATAAAATGTTAACAAGTTCTAATGTTCAAAACAAAACTCACTGAAATTTCCTAAGATCTTGTTCCAAGTTCCATCCACACACATCTTCATCACTGCATCGAACTCCAGCCTCCACTAGTCCATCTTCCCTTTACCTTTATCTGCAGTATAAGGAAAATAGTATCTGTAAGCTTGAGAGCTTAGTAAGAAACCATCTACCTCACAAAACATGCATACGATGCAAATTATGTTTTTAAAACATGCTATTTGAAATACATACTGAATATGCTAAGCATGGCATGACATACAACACATAGAAGTAAAACTGATCATGGCAATAAAACTAATTATAAACTATCATGTTGTATTAACAGAAAGCTAAACTGATACCATGGTTGAGCTAAGCTAATACTAATTTGATGTTAAAGCTATACTAAATTCACATAACTATTTTGTGATGTTTGAAAACTATATTCATAATAAATTAAAATACATAATCATGTTGCTGTTAGGGCCCGACAACTGTACTTGCTGTGCGCGCATCCCTAACTAGACCCGGGTTTGCAAGTCCCAAATTTAGTAGGGTTACTAGGTTATCTGAACCTAGGGACGACTATGGGAGCCCAACCCAATGGATATCTAATCCAGTACAGTGCCACTGAGAAAATAAAATACTGAACATAACTAATTATTACTTGTCCTGCTCATTCTAGGTTATCTGAACCTAGAGCTAGGTTGTCTGAACCTAGAGGCGACTGTGGGAGCCCATCCATTGGACATCTAGTCCTATAAGGGCTGTAGCAAGACTAATAAGCTGTGAAAATGCTTCTATTGCATTTATCTAAGCTAATAAAATGCCTAAGTTGCATTTTAACTGTGTTAACAATTTATTCGAACACTTGGTATGCGCTAGTTTGCATCCTTTGTGCCGAAAGTCTACATGCTACTAACTGAAGCTTAAAATTCACACGAAAGCTACTTATACTGCAGGTGAGGGGTTTCTTACCTCCTGTTCGGATTTTCTTACAAATCTAATCGCTAGGCTTTCCGGAGGAGAGATCTTTTCGACGATCTACTCGCGTCTATGCGTTCCTCTCGCGGAGGGGAGTGCCCTCGTGTCGGAGTCGTCACCGGAAAGTACTCCTATGGCCCTAGGGACAGAACCCTGGGTGTGCTTGTGGTTGGAGCCGAGAGAAGAAGGAGAAGAGGGAGGGGGCGGCGTGAGGTTAGGTTGAGGAGGAGAAAAGTTACGTTAAAATAACTCTTCACTTATTAATTCTCTATTTATATTAAGTGGGTAATTTCGCCCAACTCTAATATAAATTTAATTACCTCCCTTTTCTTTCAGCACGGCTCTGCTGGGTTCATTTGGTTACTGGAGTTCGCTATTAGTCGTAGGACCCAATAGGTCTCGGGTTCAATTCCCGCGTAGGTTATTTTTGTTCTCTATTTATTTTTACTACTTCCGCTAATCTAAAAATTCCATAAAAATATCTTAAAATTCCAGAAAAATACTAGGATATTTCTAATAATTATTTTGAGAATTTTTGGGCGTTACATTCTCACCCACCTGGCCAAATTCTGGGTGACCCAAACCTAGGAGTTAGAACTAGATCATCCCATAGAAACCTTAGTCAGATTGCCCTCATTTCCAAAATCAAACCTAAAACTATAGAAGAAGCTCTTCCTGACCCAGACTGGATCATTGCAATGCAAGAAAAATTAGCACAATTTGAGAGAAACCAAGTCTAGGACCTTGTACCTAAACCCATAGATAAATCAATAATAGACACCAAATGGGTTTTTAGGAACAAGTTGGATGATCACGGTGATATAATAAGAAACAAAGCTAGGCTAGTAGCCAAAGGGTTTAGTCAAGTCGAAGGCTTAGACTATGATGAAACCTATGCTCCGGTAGCTAGACTCGAGTCCATTAGGATGTTATTAGCCTATGCAGCAAATAAAGGGTTCAAATTGTACCAAATGGACGTTAAGTCAGCCTTTTTAAATGGATTTATCAAAGAAGAGGTCTACGTAAGCCAACCTCCAGGGTTTGAAGACATAGACTACCCAAACCATGTATTTAAATTAAAAAAGGCATTATATGGACTAAAACAAGCCTCTAGAGCATGGTATGAAAGATTATCTAATTACTTAATATCCAAAGACTTTAACCAAGGTCAAATCGATCCGACCTTGTTCATGAAAACTATAGAAAAAGACATCTTTATAGCCCAAATCTATGTTGACGACATAATTTTTGGCTCAACTAACTCAAAATTTCTAAAAGAATTTATTAAATTAATGGAAAGTGAATTTGAAATGAGCATGGTTGGGGAACTCAACTTTTTCTTAGGCTTACAAATAAAACAAACCAAAGATGGAATCTACATTTATCAAACAAAATATGCTAAGGAGTTAATTAAAAAATTCAGCATGGAAAATTCAAAAATTATAAATACTCCAATGGCAACCAATATAAACATTGACTCTGACCCTGAAGGAAAACCTGTAGACCGAAAATACTATAGGAGTGCCATAGGTAGTTTACTTTATCTAACTGCAAGTCGACCCGACATACTGTTTGCAGTAGGTATGTGTGCAAGATACCAATCCTGTGCAAAAGAGTCACACCTAACATATGTTAAAAGAATACTTAGGTATATTAAAGGAACTCTAAATGTAGGACTTTGGTACTCAAGAACTTGCACCTTTGACCTTTATGGCTATTCTGATTCAGACTATGCTGGGTGCAAGTTAGATAGGAAAAGTACAAGTGGTAGCTGCCAGATTCTACGTCAGTGCCTAGTAAGTTGGTCAAGCAGAAAGCAACATTGTGTTGCTCTATCCACTACAGAAGCTGAATACATAGCCCTAGGAGAATGTGCATCTCAATTGTTATGGATGATGCATACATTAAAAGACTATCAACTAGACTATAAAAATACAAAAATCTTTATTGATAATATCAGCTCGATTAATCTGACCAAAAATCCTATTCACCATTCTAGGACCAAACACATAGAGGTAAAACACCACTTTGTAAGGGATCATATAGCTAAAGGTGAAATTGCACTCAACCATGTTGAGTCCAAATCAAACCTAGCTGACATTTTTACAAAACCCTTACCTGAACTTGAGTTCAGTGCACTTAGAAGGCAAATAGGAATGTGTTGGGTAGAGTAGGTGTCTTATCATTAGTTCTATTATTGTTTTTTCAAATTCTAGGAAAAACAGTTTTCAAAACTCTAATTTTTTTAGATTGTTCAAAAAATTGAAATAGCCTAGGCCTCCCCCCTAGAAATCATGTTCCCCTAGAATTAAGCCAGAGCATCTCACAAGCACCTAGGTATACCTTGATTGTGATTGAAAAACATAGAACGGCGTGAGATGCATAGGGTATAGCCTGGACTCAAGAATGCTTATATCTGTGCATCAATATGAGTCTGGGCGTTAAATACGCAATATACATTAATCAAGTTAAGTCCTCTAGCTCTAGTCAAGTATATCTGGACCAAAGTAACTTAACTTGACTAACCAAGTGAAAGCTATTGTCCTGTAGGCAATCAGCAAGTAACTAAAGGTTAGACAGTTGGTAAAGGATACTCAATTTCCTAGTTAAGAATGTTTTGATCTTAAGGGCTCTGATACCTAGTAAATCAATCTAGTGAACATGACTCATGCTTGGACTTAAGGACCAACTGAATTTGAATGAATAACCTTGTTCTAAAACATAAATATTATTTAAGCCAAGTTCCAATCTTAACTTTCAAACCCTATTGAACCGAGCTAACCTGTTAAACTTAGTAAATTCTTGTACAATTTTTCAAAACTTAACTTAGTACCTTCAAAGATTAACAAATAATTTTTCCCCTAAGTAAGATAGATATAATCACTAACCTTTAAAATCTATCGAAGAGATACACTTCCCAACAGTTTTATAATGTTTTACATTTAAAAATGTCTATTATTGCCCATTTTTGATATATGGCAAAGGGGGAGAGTAGCAAAAATGTAAATGTAAAATTCAAATTAATAGCTAAGGGGGAGCAAAAGTTAAGGTGGAGCATATAGGTTACTTTAGCAAATTTGCTTTGGTCATTTTGTTCATCTATACTTAGCAGATTTGCCTATGTTAAAAATGTTTTCGTTTGTTTACTTAACTTTGAATTTGAGTTGCCATAATCAAAAAGGGGGAGATTGTTGGTGTGGGAAGCATTCGACGATCGAACTCGTGTTTTGATAATGGCAAAGGATTCAAAGTTAAGGTGTTTTGTATTCTAACAAGTCTACTTGAGAATTTCAGGAAAGTCCTAGCTGCGGTTAGGCAAAGGGAAAAAACCCTAGGGGGTGGTAACCCTAGGTCATAGGTGGTGGTAACCCTATGCGGAAAGTCTTGGTAGGTCGATGTCTTTAGGCAAAAGTCCTAGGGGGTGGTAACCCTAGGTGGAAAGTCCTGGTGTCGCGAACCAGGTGAAAGACTGGACTAGCCAGGAAGCGGATGTCCAGCAGAAAGTCCAGAAGCATCGAGTGCTGAGAAAAAGTCCAGTCGATCTAGAGGATCAACTGGCAACAGGTAAATCTCCTGAGTGGAGTAGGTGAGGACGCGTTCCCCGTAGAGGGAACAGTAGGCGTCGGGTCGACCTAGGGTTTCCGGTTAGAAATTCGAAGTTAGACTCGGACAGTCCGGAGACTATCATAACATTCTTTATTATTCATTCTGTTATTTTGTGCTAACCTGGTGTTGCAGGATGTTGTTTGGGACTAACATGTCTTGTAGGTACAAAATAACGATGATTTGCCTCGGATGAACAGTGTCCGAGGCGCCTCCATGGAGCTTGGAGGCGCCTCGGGTGCAAAAGCTGACCTGGCTACGAAGCTTCATTGGAGGCGCCTTCAGGAGGGTATAAGGCGCCTTGGAAGGCGCCTTGAGCAGGGTATAAGGCGCCTCAAAGGGATGAAGTTTGACCAGATCAGATTTGATCCACGCGGAAGACTCGGTAGCATGGAGGCACCTTGAACAGCCTTCAAGGCGCCTTAAACACCCTTTATAAGGGGGTTTCGAACAGCACTTCAAAACATCAAGTTCTGAGCTTTCCTTCTTCAACGTGCTGCTAACAAAGTCATTCTGAAGTGCTGCTGCGACATTCTGACGACCCAGAGCTTCAATCTTCTTCTTTCTTAAGTTGTCGGTACAAGTTTACTTCAATACTTTCAGTGTAATTTGTAATTTCTATCGTGATTATAGTTGTTGCCCATCGGAAGCGATCAAGGATCGCGGGCCTTCGAGTAGGAGTCGCCTTAGGCTCTGAACGAAGTAAAAAGCTTGTCTCTTTGTGTGTTTGTTTACTTTCCGCTGCGTGTTTTAACTCCGATATTTTCACGATTCCGATAAACGTAAAATTTAGCCACGAGCGCTATTTACCCCCCCCCCCCCTCTAGCGCGGTCTCAATTCTACATCATGTACACCAACCAAGTATGGACTTTGGTTGATCCACCTGAAGGGGTAAAACCCATAGGGTGTAAGTGGGTCTTTAAGAGAAAGACTGACATGGATGGACTTATTAATAAGGGTCGCTGGGTAGCTAAATGTTTCAAGCAGATTCATGGTATTGACTATGATGAAACCTTTTCTCCAGTAGCGATGTTTAAGTCCATTCAGATCATGTTTGCCATTGCAGCATACCATGACTATGAGATATGGCAGATGGATGTCAAAACCACGTTTCTGAATGGAAACCTGCTCGAGGATGTGTACATGACACAACCTAAGGGTTTTGTAGATCCACAGCATACTAGCAGAGTATGCAAGCTGCATAAAGCAAGCTTCTCAGAGCTGGAATCTTCGATTCGATGATGCAATCAAACAGTTTGGTTTCATCAAAAACGAAGATGAGCCTTGTGTCTACAAGAAGGTTGTAGGGGATATAGTTGTCTGCCTCATATTGTATGTGGATGACATACTACTCATTGGGAAGGACATCCCTTTGCTTCAGTCTGTCAAGACCTGGCTAGGGAGTTGCTTTTCAATAAAGGACTTAGGTGAGGCATCCCGCATTCTATGGATACAGATCTATAGAGATAGATCTAAGAGATTGCTTGGCCTAAGTCAGAGTACATAAATTGACAAGGTACTCCTTCGGTTTGCCATGCAGAAATCCAAGAAGGGATTTCTGCCGATGTCACATGGCGTGAGTCTTTTGAAGACTCAAGGTCCCTCTTCTAGAGAGGAGAGAGACCGCATGGATCAGATCCCTTATTCCTCAGCCATACGATCTATCATGTACGCCATGCTATATACTCGTCCTGATGTCTCGTATGCTTTGAGCATGACGAGCAGATACCAGTCAGATCCAGGTGAAAGTCACTGGATAGTGGTCAAGAATATTCTTAAGTACTTAAGAAAGACTAAAGAATATTTCTTGATATATGGAGGCGATGACGAGCTAACTATAAAGGGTTACAGTGATGCCAGCTTCCAGACCGATCAGGATGATTATCGATCGCAGTCAGGGTTCGTATTTTGCATTAATGGTGGTGCTGTGGGCTGGAAGAGTTTGAAGCAGGACACAGTAGCTGATTCTACAACAGAGGCCCAGTACATTGCTGCATCAAAGGCAGTAAAGGAGGCAGTTTGGATCCGCAAGTTCATCACTGAACTTAGCGTGGTTCCCAGTATCGCTGACCCTATTGAGCTCTATTGTGACAACAATGGAGCTATAGCACAGGCAAAGGAACCTCGCTCACACCAGCGGACCAAACACATACTACGGCGCTTCCATCTCATTCGAGAGATTATTGAGAGAGGAGACGTGAAGATATGCAGAGTACCTATAGAGGCTAACATCGCAGATCCCTTGACCAAGGCTTTGGCACAGAGGAAGCATGATGGTCACACTAGGTCATTGGGGCTTAGAGCCTACGCTGATTGGCACTAGTGCTAGTGGGAGATTGTTAGTTAGAGCCCTAGAGCAAATCATTTGATGATTGTATTATGGACTTGTTGTATCATATTCTTATATAAATAAAGGCATTTGGTTTTTGGTTATTATGCTTACTTGTATTAGTGCCATATAAACTAAGTATAATAACGTCCTTGAGTAGAAGGTTCTTACCTATGTCAATCGATTGGTTGAATCGATAGTGAGATGATATAGGGAACACTACTCTTAATCATTCCTAGTCGAGTATTAACATTCAAGGACAATGTTAATGCAATAAGACTAGCATGTAGGTCAACTCGATGACTTGATCTCACAAGTCATGGATATAGAGATATCAAGTTGACACATGGGTATGCATTAGAAAATGTATACTGAATGACCCACCATGAGAAAGTATCATGGATCGTTATATGAGTGTCATATACTTTCTCATGTGGCTATTAGTATGACTACTAGTCCTTAGACCTGATGTCACCATGGTTCCCTACATAAGGAGTTATGTACTTTGGTTTCGTCAAACGTCACCCGTAACTTGGTGGACTATAAAGGTGATTACTGGGTATGTAAAAAATTAAGCGGAGGGATGTGAGTGATGTAGATGGGATCTATCCCTCCTATATGATGGGAGAGACATCGATATTCTTGATAGAGTGAGACCACGAAGTGCATGGCCATGCCCAAATGAGTCAATATGAGATATTGAGCTCATTTGATTTAGTGAGTCTACTTGGAGTTCAAGATTTAGATTGGTCAGAGGATGACACAGTCTATGCCTCACATTGATCAATCTAGATGTCTAGGATAGAAGGACACTTGTCATATATTGTGAGGAGTCACAAGGTGATGTTGGATCTCAACATTCTTGTAACTTGGGTAGTAATGATGTGTTGCTAGATACCGCTCATTACTTATGCTCCTAAATGGGTTTAGGGGCATTGCCAACGTTACAAGAACCTATAGGGTTACACACTAAGGACAATTAGATGGAGATTAGGTTCATATGATGAACCAAGAGGATTAGATTCATGTGATGAATCAAATTGGATTAAGAGTAATCCTAATTGGGCTAATTGAGTTGGACTCAAGTTGATTCATGTGTTCAATGAGTCTAATTTAGATTATGACTCATTGAATCAATTTAATTAAATGAATTAGATTCACTATATTAAATTGGCTTGAATTAAATGGTTGGATTAGATCAACCATGAGAGAGATTAAGTCAAGTTTGACTTGACTTGAGAGGAAGATGAAGAGTCAAGTTTGACTTGAGTTTATGCCACCTCATTGGTGAGTTGGCATTGAGTGGGCCAATGATGATG
Organism: Zingiber officinale; assembly: GCF_018446385.1. NCBI lineage: Eukaryota > Viridiplantae > Streptophyta > Magnoliopsida > Zingiberales > Zingiberaceae > Zingiber > Zingiber officinale. Next base: position 43,652,498 of record NC_056007.1, on the reverse strand, counting down.
CTCCACATCATCATGGTTGCTTAAGTGGGATGCCACCTAATGGGAGTTACCAAGAGTTGTGACTCTTGGCATTCCATGGAGGTTACAACACCTCTTAATGTGGCCGACCACATGAATTGCATGAATAAGTTTCATTTTGCAAGTGGAACTCTCATCTTCTTCCTCCTAGTGCTCTCTCTTCTTGCTCTTCCACTCCTCATCTTGCCGAACCCTACTAAGGTGTTAGCACACTTTTGTTTGGTGATCTCCTTCTTGTGTTCGTGTGGATACTTCTAGAGGGTTGTCTACTTTGACAATCTCGAGATCCCACAAACCGTTGGACTAGCGGGATAGCGAGGGCATCGCGTCGAGGGTAACTGTAACGCCCGCCCTCCCTGCTAACCCTAAGGGACGGGGCTACGATACTCTACATACGTATTACAGCGGAAGACTTAAAAATTATTTTTCTTAACTTATTTCAAACCGAACTACACTAACATGGTTTCATAACATGATAACAAAATCAATAAAAACTTAACATCAAGTCACCAATAGTGTATTACATTTCACAAAACCAAAGCATAGTTCTTAAAGGTTTTAAAGCAGGTTCTTAATTAGTTGCCTAGCCACCGCCACACACATCTTCGTTGCCCCTCCTGCTGCTCCTTTAACTCATCAAGCTTTTTCCTTTATCTGTGGTACAAGGAAAGTAAGCTATGAGCACTCATGGCTCAGTAAGTTCCTTTCCTACTCACTAAAATCAAAAATCAGCACATAATCAAGAATGTATCAACAAGTCATAATCTCAACTAATCATGGCATAACCTAGCATTCTATTCAAGCATATCATGCATCATAATATAATCACCACTAGTCATGACATATCAAACATCATCATAGCCGAAACATATACCTAGTGCATTGCATAAAACATAGCTAGACATGGCATAACAACCAAGTATCATGGTATATCAAAGCATGGCCGAAACATGTATATCAAAGCATCATAACTATGGCCGAACATGTACATCAAGGCATCATCATATCCATGGCCGAAATCTATATATATCAAGCATCAACATATCCATGGACGAAACATGTCTATAAGGTATAGCATGAACATAACATAATCATACCTTATCATGGCATATCATAATCAAGAGTATAGCATGAAACATAGCATAATCATAAGGTGTATGCAATATGATTTTGGAAAACATGTATCCGAAAAACATGTGTATGTCTCATGATCTTTAAAACCATTTTCTTTTACATATATATACTTGAAAGTAATCTCAACATAAGGGGGATCCCGGCTATGTACAACTTACATATTGCGCGCAACCTTGTAGGTCCAAGGTAGCAAGTCTTGAACCCTACGAGGCAAACATACTAGGCCCTTAGTCCTAGGGGCACTTAGGAGCCCATCCCTAACGAGGTCCTTAGTCCCCGGGGCGCTTATGGAGCTCACCCTTGGTACAAGCCACTCACACATAAAGTAAAGTACATGTGATACATATCATGTATCATAAAAGCATGCATCACTTAGGCACACTTCATATCATAAAGGTATGCATTACTTAGGCATACATCATGTCATAAAAGTATGCATCACTTAGGCATACATCATATCATAAGGTATGCATCACTTAGGCATACATCATGTCATAAAGGTATGCATCACTTAGGCATACATCACATCATAAAGGCATGCATCACTTAGGCATACATCATGTCATAACAATATGCATCACTTAGGCATAGATCATAAAAACATGCATATCTTAAGCATAAAGCATATCATCAAGCATGCATGATTTAACCACATAACATATCATGGAAGCATGCATATTTTAAGCACTAAACATAGCATTAAAGCATGCATAATAACCACATATCATAACATAAGCATGCATATTTTTAGCACAAAGCATATCATATCATAAAAGCATGCATATCATATCATAAGTCATAAATCACAAGCATACATATTAAGCATAAGGGTGTATCTTGTGATTATCCTATCATAGGAAACATGGTATCATATTCATCTTGGTTCTAAGCTTCCTAAACCCTTGTGGCCGAACCCCCTTTAGAGCTTAATTTAGGTTAAACACAACATCCAAGCATGTGACACCTAAATTATCATCATAACATTTTCATAGGAAGCATTATAAACATGATTAACTTAGTTTCTAAGTTCTTCAAGTCCCTAATTTCATGTGGCAGAAACCTTAAGGTGTGAAACAAGGTTCCATATGACATAAAAGCATGGACAACTTTAAATCATATTTATAACATTTTTACCAAGGAACAAGGTAAACACATTTGACACATTTGAATTAGTTCCTAAGTTCTTTAAGCCCTTAACATATGTCATGGCCGAAATTTAACAAGTTCTCATTAGGGCTACAAACAAGCATACAAGCATGTGAACTTAGACTAACCTTATGTATAAATTCATATAAGGCATCATACAATAGTTATGGCCGAAACATACCCTAGCATCATTTTAGGTCATAAAACAACATATAGCAATTGAACCTTGGCTTTCTACTTATCATATTTCATGTAGAGTGACATGAGCATATTTAATTTAAGTCCTAGGGTCCCTAGGGCATCTAAACCTTCATGGCCGAGACTTACAATGGTCCATTTAGGTCATGGAAAAATTATACAAGCATGTGACACAAGCAATAGGTTATCATATTTTCATAAGAAGCATTTTAACACCTTTGGTTTAAATTCTAAGGCCTCTAGGTCATTTAAACCCTACTTGGCCGAAACTCATCAGTGTTTAAACTTGCTCCAAATAACATAAAAACATATGAAGTCATACGAGTTTCATAGCATATGTAAAGACAAGCATAATGAGTATACATATGAATTGTGTCTTAGGCTTTCTAGGTTTCTTTTTCTCTTTTTCTTTTATTTTTTTCTCATGGCCGAAACCTACCATTCTTTAGCTAGGTTCTTAAGTGGCCTAAAGCATGAAAAACCTAAGTAAGTTTCATGGCAAAAGTTACTAAGAAACATATATACAAATTGGTTCATGAATAAGCTAGGACCCCTTGTGGTCATACATGTTATATGTCATGCAACTAATTTTTCTACACCCTAATTAAGCATGAGGGCATTAAAAAACTTTCATATCTAAATAGAACAGAGGTCTTGAGCATATTAAAATTTTGTTTAAGCTTTTCTAAGCTATCCATCTCATCATGGCCGAAAAACCCTAAGAAGGAGTTCATGAAATTCTAGCAATATTCAAGCATACAAATCCTTTAAGATCTTTGTGTTCTATCACATGAGCATGGTTATTTAAATTTAAAGGTCTTCCTAACCCTAAACCCTTTCTTGACCGAATCATATGAGTGGGTTTTCTTTTAGTTTCAAATATCTTCTAAGGAAGAAAAACTAATACATGATCCTTAATATTTCATAGGGAGAACCTTGTACTAGTTGGGTAAAACAATAAATTTCCCTAGCCTCTTAAGAATATTTTTGGCCGAAATTCTAGGGTTCAGTACTCCTCTGATCAAGCATCATATAGGTATAAAAGCATGAAGAAGAACCTCTCTACATAGCATAGAAAAATCTATCATGTAGTGAAGACTAGTTTAAACATCATTAGATTTTTTTGAAAGCCCTTCTTGGCCGAATTTTCTCAAACTTGTTTCTAGGTTTTAAAATCTTCATAAAATCCGAAAAACACTTAAAACGCCTTGTACCATAGGTGAGGGGAAGCTTACATCCTTTTCTCTTGTGGATCTAAGGTATGGTGAAGAAGAAGTAGTCTCTTCTTCTAGTTGCTTTCCCTTGATTCCTTTGCTAAGTCCTCCTTGTATCTTAGGCTTTCTTAGGGAAAAAATTGGCTTTGGGGCCGAAGATGAAGGAGAGGGGACTGTGGTGTTCTAGGTGAGGGAGAGGGTGAATGAGAGAAATGAGAGAAAGAAATAAAATCTTCTCTTTACATATTCTCTTTTAAGTTAAGGAGGAAGAGGTAGCAAACTTAGTTTTTGCTTTCCTTCTCCCTTAGTTTTTTTTCTATTTTATTTTTATTTTTATTTATTTATTTATCCTCATCATTCATGGTAAAATAAGGGGGAATGAATCCCCTTAATACCTCTTTAAACATTTCGGCAAAACCAAAGAGGAAGAGGGAGAGGAAGGGAGGAAGGCAAGTTGCCTTTCTCTTGCTCTTTTCTTGTTTCCTTTTGGCTAGCTTTTACTCTCATCTTTATCATAAGTTTCCCTCCTTTGCTATCAACATATTATTCCTATCCCAACTGGTCATTACCCATTAATTCTATGAAATATAATATAAGAGGTTCAAGGTTCAATCCTTGACCTTCACTTCTTTTTATTTCATTTTATTTCTTTTTGCTTCAACTCACTTCCTATTATTTTCTAAGGCAAAATCCCACATTCATATATTTATCTTACAAGCTTAGTGGGTATTACAGTAACGCTCTTATCTAGTGTAGATCTAGAGTTTGTAAACTCATACTCGTAATGTTTTCGAAATTTTATTCTTCGCACGGATCCAGTGGCGGGGCTTTCGGGGTTTCCGCGAGGCGAAAAAGCAGTTTTCGCGGCCCGAAAAACCCAACACATACAACAATCATCACATGATCGGCTCTAGGGCTCTCACTAACACATATCAATTGGCTGAATTGATAGTAGGATATTGTAAATATATAGAACGCTAGTCTTAATTATTCCTAGTCAAGCATTAATATATAAGGACGATATTAATGTGCTAAGACTAGCATATAGTCAACGGATGACTTAATCTTACTATTCTTGGATATGAGATATCAGGTTGACACATGGGAATATATTAGAGAATATATACTAAATTGACCTGCCATGAGAATGTTTCATAGATCATTATGTGAGTGTCATAAATACTCTCATGTGACAATTAGTATGAATAATTCTTAGACCTGAAGTCATTACAGTTTCGTACATAAGGAGTTATGTACTTTGGTATTGTCAAATGTCACCTATAACTTGGTGGACTATAAAGTCAATCACTGGGTATGCAATGAGTTATGCGGAGGGATGTGAGTGATGTAGATGAGATCTATCCCTTCCATATGACGGAAGAGATATCTGTGGGCCCTTGATTAGTAGGACACAAGAATGCATGGCCATGCTCAAATGAGTCAATATGAGATTTTGATCTTATTTATTTTGAGTGTGTCTACTTGGAGATCAAGAAACACAAAGATTGATAAGAAGATGACACGATCTGTTAGAACTTTCGAGCCGCAAAATCGCTTTTTGCGTTGTGGAAACCCCGAAGTTCTTAGCCACTGGATCCGTGCGAAGATAAAATTTTCATGTACTTAGTTTTCTACTCTAGATCTACTTTAGATCTACATCACAAGGGATATACCTTTGAAGCGAAGCCCTTCGCAAATCCCGCTCGTCCAAGGTTCTTCGGATCTCAAGTGTGTTCAAGTGGACACACCTCTAGAAGTATCCACACGAACAAGAGATGGAGAGAACAACTAAGTGTGTGCTAGCACCCTTAGAAGTCACGACAAGGATGAGAGGGAGAGAAGAGAGGAAGAGAGAAGGAAGAAGAAGCAATTCAAATGCCTTGAATTAGCACACAAATGCTAATTCATCTCTTTAAGTGGCCGGCCACTAAAGGAATACCAAGAGTCATGGCTCTTGGTTTTCCTCATGAGGTGGCACTCACTTGTTCTAGCCTTGATGATGTGGAACACCAACATTGGCCAGTCCCATGCCATGTCACAAATGGGGTGGCATATGGTCAAGTCAAACTTGACCCTTCATCTTCCTTCTCAAGTCAAGTCAAACTTGAACTCTTATCTCCCATCGTTGATCAAATCTAACCATTTGATTCAAATCAATTTGATTTAATGACTCTATATTCATTGAATTAAATTGACTCAATGAATCCAAGTCTAAATTAGACTCATTTGACACATGAATCAAATTGAGTCCAACTCAATTAGTTTAATTTGGATTACTCTTAATCCAATTTGGTTCATCACATGAACCTAATCCTCTTGGTCCATCATATGAATCTTATCTCCATCTAATTGCTCTTTGTGTGTGACCCTATAGGTTCTTGTAACGTTGGCAATGTTCCTAAACTCATTTAGAAACATAAGTAATGAGCGGTATCTAACAACACATCATTACTACCCATGTTACAAGAATGTTGAGATCCAACATCACCATTGTGACTACTAATTGTGACTCTCACAATATATGACAATGTCCTTCTATCATTGACATTGACCGTGTCATCCTCTAATCAATCTATGTTTTGAACTCTAAGTAGACTCACTCTAATCAAATAAGCTCAATATCTCATATTGACTTATTTGGGCATGTCCAAGCACTTAGTGGTCTCACTCTATCAATAATCATGATATCACTCCCGTCATATAGGAGGGATAGATCCCATCTACATCACTCACATCCCTCCGCATAATTTGTTAGATACCCATTAATCGCCTTTATAGGCTACCCAGTTACGGGTGACGTTTGATGAAGTCAAAGTACGTAACTCCTTGTGTAGGGAACCATGGTGACTTCAGGTCCAAGGACTAGTAGTCATACTAATAGCCACATGAGAAAGTATATGACACTCATATAACGATCCATGATACATTTTCATGGTGGGTCATTCAGTATACATTTTCTAATGCATACCCATGTGTCAACTTGATATCTCCATATCCATGACTTGTGAAATCAAGTCATCGAGTTGACCTACATGCTAGTCTCGTCGCATTAACATTGTCCCTGAATGTTAATACTCGACTAGGAATGATTAAGAGTAGTGTTCCCTATATCATCTCACTATCGATTCAACCAATCGATTGATATAGATATGAACCTTCTACTCAAGGACGATATTATACTTAGTTATTTGGCACCAATACAAGTAAGTATAATAACCATAAATAAATGCCTTTATAAACATATAGGAATATGATACATCAAGTCCATACAACAATCATCAAATGATTGGCTATACGACTCTAACTAACAATCTCCCACTAGCACTAGTGCCAATCAGTGTACATTCTAAGGCACAATGACCTAGTGTGACCATCATGCTTTCTCTGTGCCAAAGCCTTGGTCAAGGGTGTTGTCTTTTTCGGGCCGCAAAAACCACCTTTTTGCGTTGCGGAAACCCCAAAACCCCATCCACCGGATCCGTGCGAAGTAAAAAGCGGTAAAACTTCGAGTACGAGTTTATCTAACCTAGATCTACACTAGATCTATAAAAGAAAAGAGTTTACCCTTGATGCGATGCCCTTCGCGTATCCCGCTCGTCCAAGGTTCGCTGGATCTCGAGAGTATCAAAGTAGATACCCCTCTATGTGTATCCACACGAACAAATGATGGAGAAAATAACTAAAAGGTGTGCTAGCACCCTTAGATGTTTTGGCCAAGGAGGTGGAGGAGAGGGAGAAGAAGATGAGAGCTTGAGAGGAGGAAGAAGATGAGAGTTACTTCACAAATGAAAACTCACCATGCAATTGTTGTGGCCGTCCACATTAACAGGAGTTGTAACCTCCATGGAATGCCAAGAGTCACAACTCTTGGAAACTCCCATGAGGTGGCATCCCACTTAAGCAACTATGATGATGTGGAGCATCATCATTGGCCCACTCAATGTCAACTCACCAATGAGGTGGCAAATGGTCAAGTCAAACTTGACTTTTCATCTTCCTCTCAAGTCAAGTCAAACTTGACCACTTCTCTCCCATGGTTGATCTAATCTAACCATTGGTTCAAGTTAATTTTAATTTAATGAATCTCTATTCATTGAATTAAATTGATTCAATGAGTCTAAGTCCAAATTAGACTTATCTAATACATCAACCAAATTGAGTCCAACTCAATTAGCCTACTTTGGATTACTTTTAATTCAATTTGGTTCATCACATGAACCTAATCCTTTAGGTTCATCAAATGAACCTAATCTCCATCTAATTGCCCTTTGTGTGTGACCCTATAGGTTCTTGTAACGTTGGCAATGCTCCTAAACTCTTTTAGAAGCATAAGTAATGAGCGGTATCTAGTAACACATCATTACTACCCAAGTTACAAGAATGTTGTGGTCCAATATCACCTTGTGACTACTAATTGTGACTCCTCACAATATATGACATTGTCCTTCTATCCTAGACATCTAGATTGATCAATATGAGACATAGACCGCGTCATCCTCTAATCAATCTAAATTTTGAATCCCAAGTAGACTCACTCAATCAAATGAGCTCAATATCTCATATTGACTCATTTGGGCATGGCTGCACTTTGTGGTCTCACTCTATCAAGAATATCGATGTCACTCCCGTCATATAGGAGGGATAGATCCCATCTACATCACTCACATCCCTCCGCATAATTTGTTAGATACCCATTAATCGCCTTTATAGGCCACCCAGTTACGGGTGACGTTTGATGAAGTCAAAGTACGTAACTCCTTGTGTAGGGAACCATGGTGACTTCAGGTCCAAGGACTAGTAGTCATACTAATAGCCACATGAGAAAGTATATGACACTCATATAACTATCCATTATACATTTTCATGGCGGGTCATTCAGTATACATTTTCTAATGCATACCCATGTGTCAACTTGATATCTCCATATCCATGACTTGTGAGATTAAGTCATCGAGTTGACCTACATGCTAGTCTCGTCGCATTAACATTGTCCCTGAATGTTAATACTCGACTAGGAATGATTAAGAGTAGTGTTCCCTATATCATCTCACTATCGATTCAACCAATCGATTGATATAGCTAAGAACCTTTTACTCAAGGATGCTATAATACTTAGTTATTTGGCACCAATACGAGTAAGTATAATAACCAAAACAAATGTCTTTATTTATATACAAGAATATGATACAACGAGTCTATACAACAATGATCAAATGTTTGGGTATAGTGCTCTAACTAACAATCTGCCACTAGCACTAGTGCCAATTAGTGTAGGCTCTAAGGCCTAGTGACCTAGTGTGACCATCATGCTTTCTCTGTGCCAAAGCCTTGGTTAAAAGATCTGCGATGTTAGCCTCTGTGGGAACTCTACAAATCTTCACATCTCCTCTATCGATAATCTCTCGAATGAGATGGAAGCGCCGTAGTATGTGTTTGGTCCGCTGGTGTGAGCGAGGTTCCATAGCTTGTGCTATTGCTCCATTGTTGTCACAATAGAGCACAATTGGGTCAGCAATGTTAGGAACCACCCCAAGTTCAGTGATGAACTTGTGGATCCAAACTGCCTCCTTTGCTGCCTCTGATGCAGCAATATACTCGGCCTCTGTTGTAGAATCAGCGACTGTGTCCTGCTTCGAACTCTTCCAGCTCACAGCACCACCATTTATGCAAAACATGAACCCTGACTGCGATTGATAATCATCATGGTCGATTTGGAAGCTGGCATCACTGTAACCCTTTACAGCTAGCTCATCATCGCCTCCATATATCAAGAAATATTCTTTAGTCCTTCTTAAGTACTTAAGAATATTCTTAACTGCTATCCAGTGACTTTCACCTGGATCTGACTGGTATCTGCTCGTCATGCTCAAAGCATACGAGACATCAGGACAAGTACATAGCATGGCGTACATGATAGATCCTATGGCTGAGGCATAAGGGATCTGATCCATGCGGTCTCTCTCCTCTCTAGAATAGGGACCTTGAGTCTTTGAAAGACTCACACCATGTGACATCGACAGAAATCCCATCTTGGAGTTCTGCATAGCAAACCGTAGGAGTACATTGTTAATATATGTACTCTGACTTAGGCCATGCAACCTCTTAGATCTATCTCTATAGATCTGTATGCCTAGAATGCGGGATGCTTCACCTAAGTCCTTCATTGAGAAATAAGTCCCTAGCCAAGTCTTAACAGATTGTAGCAAAGGGATGTCTTTGCCAATGAGTAGTATGTCATCCACATATAATATAAGGAAGACAACTGTACTCTCAACAACCTTCTTGTAGACACAAGGATCATCTTCATTCTTGATGAAACCAAACTGTTTGATTGCATCATCGAATCGAAGATTCCAGCTCCGAGAAGCTTGCTTTAGTCCATAAATGGACCTATGCAGCTTGCATACTCTGCTAGTATGTTGTGGATCTACAAAACCCTCAGGTTGTGTCATGTTCACATCCTCGAGCAGGTTTCCATTCAGAAATGTGGTTTTGACATCCATCTACCATATCTCATAGTCATGGTATGCTGCACTAGCAAGCATGATCCGAAAGGATATAAACATCGCTACTGGAGAAAAGGTTTCATCATAGTCAATACCATGAATATGCTTGAAACCTTTAGGCACCAAGCGACCCTTATAGATAAGTCCATCCATGTCAATCTTTCTCTTAAAGACCCACTTACACCCTATGGGTTTTACGCCCTCAGGTGGATCAACCAAAGTTCATACTTGGTTAGTGTACATGGATTCCATCTCAGATCTCATGGCCTCTAGCCATTTCTCGGAATCTGGTCTCATCACAGCTTCCTGATAGGAGATGGGCTCATCCTCTATGAGCACAACGTCATCATGGCCAGACAAGAGAAATGAGTATCTCTCAGGCTGACGATGTACCCTTTCAGACCTGCGAAGAGGTATGTCTACTTAAACTGGTTGTTATTCCTCAACTCCTTGTGGAACAACATCATCCAAAACACTTTGTCATTCCAGTTCAACTTCCATCGAGACTTTAGTACTATTGTTCTCGTCTTGAACTTCTTCAAGATTGAACGTACTCCTACTAGTCTTTGTAGAAACAAAATCCCTTTCTAGAAAAACCCCAATCTTAGCCACAACTATCTTGTGTTAACTAGGAATGTAGAAGTAATATCCCTTCATTTCCTTGGGATATCCAATAAAATAGCACTTGTCGGAGTTGGGTCCCAGTTTGTCTGAGACTTGACGTCGAACGTAAGCCTCACAACCCTATTTCCTCATAAAAGACACCTGGGCATCTCTCCCAGCCCATATCTTATATGGTATCTTTATTACAACCTTGGATGGAACTCGGTTGAGAATGAAGGCTGTTGTGTCTAGAGCATAGCCCCAAAGATGCATAGGAAGATCTGTGTGACTCATCATAGACCGTACCATATCTAATATGGTATGATTCCTTCTTTCGGATACACCATTCCACTGTGGTGTTCCAGGAGGAGTGAGTTGAGATAAAATCCCACACTAAGCTAGATGGTCACGAAACTCATGGCTAAGGTATTCACCACCTCGATCTGATCGAAGTATCTTAATACTCTTGCCAAGCTGGTTTTGTACTTCATTCTTGAATTCTTTGAACTTTTCAAAGGATTCTGACTTATGTGTCATCAGGTACACATATCAGTAAATGTAATGAAGTACCTATAACCACCTCTAGCAGTGACATTGAAAGAGCCACATACATCATTATGTATAAGACCTAACAAGTCAGTCGCTCTCTCATTGTGTCTACTAAAGGGAGTCTTGGTCATCTTGCCCAGTAGGCATGACTCGCATGTCTCATAAGATTCAAAATTAAATGAGTTCAGTAGACCATCTTTATGAAGCTGGGATAAGCGTTTGTCATTTATATGACCTAAGTGACAGTGCCAGAGATAGGTTTTGTTCATGTCATTTGACTTGAACCTCTTGGTACTTATGTTATAGATAGGGTTCTCAAGGTCTAGAATATAGAGTCCGTTCATCAGAGGGGCACTACAATAGAACATATCATTTAAATAAACTGAACAACATTTGTTCTTTATTATAAATGAAAAACCTTTCTTGTCCAAACAAGAAACTGAAATTATGTTCTTAGTCAAGGCAGACACATAACAACATTCATTTAATTCTAGTACAAGCCCAGAGGATAGAGATAGATAGTAAGTTCCAATAGCAATAGCAGCAACCCGTGCTCGATTGCCTACTCGTAGGTCTATCTCGCCCTTCCTCAATGCTCTGCTATTTCTCAGTGCTTGTACATTAGTACAAATGTGAGAAGTGTTGGGTTTTTCGGGCCGTGAAAACCGCTTTTTCGCGTCGCGGAAACCCCAAAACCCCCGGCCACCGGATCCGTGCAAAGAAAAATAAAACAAAATACGAGTACGAGTTTCTAAAGTCTAGATCTACACTAGATAAGAGCGTTACCCTCGATGCGATGCCCTTCGCTATCCCGCTAGTCCAACGGTTTGCCGGATCTCAAGATTGTCAAAGTAGACAACCCTCTAGAAGTATCCACACGAACAAAATTAGGTGGAGGGGACCAAACAAAGGTGTGCTAGCACCTATGGTGTTCAGCCAAGAAAGGAGAGGGAGAGCTTGAGGAGAGCTTGAGGAAGAAGATGATGGAATGAATGAGAATTTCTCACAAAATGAAACTCTCCATGTAATTGATGTTGCCGGCCACATTAAGAGGAGTTGTAACCTCCATGGAATGCCAAGAGTCACAACTCTTGGTAACTCCCATGAGGTGGCATCCCACTTAAGCAACCATGATGATGTGGATCATCATCATTGGCCCACTCAATGCCAACTCACCAATAAGATGGCATAAAGTCAAGTCAAACTTGACACTTCATCTTCCTCTCAAGTCAAGTCAAACTTCACTTAATCTCTCTCATAGTTGATCTAATCCAACCATTTAATTCAAGCCAATTTAATATAATGAATATAATTCATTTAATTAAATTTATTCAATGAGTCATAATCTAAATTAGACTCATTGAACACATGAATTAACTTGAGTCCAACTCAATTAGCCCAATTATAATTACTCTTAATCCAATTTGATTCATCAAATGAATTTAATCCTCTTGGTTCATCATATTAACCTAATCTTCATCTAATTGTCCTTAGTGTGTGACCCTATAGGTTCTTGTAACGTTGGCAATGCCCCTAAACCCATTTAGGAGCATAAGTAATGAGCGGTATCTGACAATACATCATTACTACCCAAGTTACAAGAATGTTGAGATCCAACATCATCTTGTGACTACTAATTGTGACTCCTCACAATATATGACAAGTGTCCTTCTATCCTAGACATCTAGATTGATCAATATGAGGCATAGATCGTGTCATCCTCTGACCAATCGAAATCTTGATCTCCAAGTAGACTCACTTGATCAAATGAGCTCAATATCTCATATTGACTCATTTGGGCATGGCCATGCACTTAGTGGTCTCACTCTATCAAGAATATCGATGTCTCTCCCGTCATATAAGAGGGATAGATCCCATCTACATCACTCATATTCCTCTACATAATTCGTTACATACCCAGTAATCGCCTTTATAGTACACCTAGTTACGGGTGACGTTTGAGGAAACCAAAGTACATAACTCCTTATGTAGGGATCCATGGTGACTTCAGGTCTAAGGACTAGTAGTCATACTAATAGCCACATGAGAAAGTATATGATATTCATATAACAATCCATGATACTTTCTCATGGCGGGTCATTCAGTATACATTCTCCAATGCATATCCATGTGTCAACTTGATATCTATATATCCATGACTTGTGAGATCAAGTCATCGAGTTGACCTACATGCTAGTCTTATTGCATTAACATTGTCCCTGAATGTTAATACTCGACTAGGAATGATTAAGAATAGTGTTCCCTATATCATCTCACTATCGGTTCAACTAACCGATCGATATAGGTGAGAACCTTCTACTCAAGGAGGCTATTATACTTAGTTTTTTTTGGCACCAATACAAGTAAGTATAATAACTAAAACAAATGTCTTTATTTATATAAGAATATGATTCAACAAGTCCATAATATAATCATCGAATAATTGGCTCTAGGGCTCTAACTAACAATCTCCCACTAGCACTAGTGTCAATCAGTGTAGGCTCTAAGCCCCAATGACCTAGTGTGACCATCATGCTTCCTCTGTGCCAAAGCCCTTGTTAAGGGATCTGCGATGTTAGCCTCTGTAGGTACTCTTCATATATTCACATCTACTCACTCGATAATCTCTCGAATGAGATGGAAGCGCCGTAGTATGTGTTTGGTCCGTTGGTGTGAGCGAGGTTCCTTCTCCTGTGATATAGCTCCATTGTTGTCACAATAGAGCTCAATAGGGTCAGCGATACTGGGAACCACCCCAAGTTCAGTGTTGAACTTGCGGATCCAAATTGCCTCCTTTGCTACCTTTGATGCAGTAATGTACTCGACCTCTGTTGTAGAATATCTTCTGTGTCCTGCTTCGAACTCTTCCAGCTCACATCACCACCATTTATGCAAAATACGAACCTTGACTGCGATTGATAATCAACCTGATCGGTCTAGAAGCTGGCATCACTGTAACCCTTTACAGCTAGCTCATCATTGCCTCCATATATCAAGAAATATTTTTTAGTCCTTCTTAAGTACTTAAGAATATTCTTGACTGCTTTCCAGTGACTTTCACCTGGATCTGACTAGTATCTGCTCGTCATGCTCAAAGCATACGAGACATCAGGTCGAGTGCATAGTATGGTGTACATGATAGATCTTATGGCTGAGGCATAAGAGATCTGATCCATGCGGTCTCTCTCCTCTCTAGAAGAGGGACCTTGAGTCTTCGAAAGACTCACGCCATGTGACATCGGCAGAAATCCCTTCTTGGAGTTCTACATGGAAAACCGAAGGAGTACCTTGTCAATATATGTACTCTGACTTAGGCCAATCAATCTCTTAGATCTGTATCCCTAAAATACGGGATGCCTCACCTAAGTCCTTCATTGAGAAGCAACTCCCTAGCTATGTCTTGACAGACTGAAGCAAAGGGATGTCCTTACCAATGAGTAGTTTGTCATCCACATACAATATGAGGAAGACAACTATATCCCCTACAACCTTCTTGTAGACACAAGGCTCATCTTCATTCTTGATGAAACCAAACTGTTTGATTGCATCATCGAATCAAAGATTCCAGCTCCGAGAAGCTTGCTTTAGTCCATAAATGGACCTATGCAGCTTGCATACTCTGCTAGTATGCTGTGGATCTACAAAACCCTCAGGTTGTGTCATGTACACATCCTCAAGCAGGTTTTCATTCAAAAATGTGGTTTTGACATCCATCTGCCATATCTCATAGTCATGATATACTGCAATAGCAAGCATGATCCGAATGGACTTAAACATCGCTACTGGAGAAAAGATTTCATCATAGTTAATACCATGAATCTGCTTGAAACTTTTAGCTACCAAGCGACCCTTATAGATAAGTCTATCCATGTCAGTCTTTCTATTAAAGACACTCTTACAACCAATGGGTTTTACCCCTTCAGGTGGATCAACCAAAGTCCATACTTGGTTGGTGTACATGGATTCCATCTCGGATCTCATAGCCTCTAGCCATTTCTCAGAATCTGGTCTCATCACAGCTTCCTGATAGGTGGTAGGCTCATCCTCTATGAACACAATGTCATCATGGTCAGACAAGAGAAATGAGTATCTCTCAGGCTGACAACGTACCCTATCAGACCTGCGAAGAGATATGTCTACTTGAACTGGTTGTTGTTCCTCAACTCCTTGTGGAACAACATCATCCACAACACTTTGTGGTTCCAGTTCAACTTCCATAGAGGCTTCAGTGCTATGGTCCGTATCTTGAACTTCTTCAAGATCGAACGTACTCCCACTTGTCTTTCTAGAAACAAAGTCCCTTTCTAGAAAGACCCCAGTCTTTGCCAAAACTACCTTGTACTGACTGGGAATGTAGAAGTAATATCTCTTAGTGTCTTTGGGATATCCAATAAAGTAGCACTTGTCAGATTTAGGTCCTAATTTGTCTGAGACTTGACGCCTAACGTAAGCCTCACAACCCCAAATCCTCATAAAAGACACCTGGGCATCTCTCCCAGTCCATATCCTATATGGTGTCTTTATCATGACCTTGGATGGAACTCGGTTGAGTATAAAAGATACCGTGTCTAGAGCATAGCCCCAAAGGTATGTCGGAAGATCTGTGTGACTCATCATAGACCGTACCATATCTAATAGGGTACGATTTCTCCTTTTGGATGCACCATTCCACTGTGGTGTTCCAGGAGGAGTGAGTTGGGATAAAATCCCACACTCAGCTAGATAGTCACGAAACTCATGGCTAAGGTATTCTCCACCTCGATCTGATCGAAGTATCTTAATACTCTTGCCAAGCTGGTTCTGTACTTCATTCTTGAATTCTTTGAACTTTTCAAAGGATTCTGACTTATATGTCATCAAGTACACATAACCATATCTACTGAAGTCATCAGTAAATGTGATGAAGTACCTATAACCGCCTCTAGCAGCGACAGTGAAAGGGCCACATACATCACTATGTATAAGACCTAACAAGTCAGTCGCTCTCTCACTGTGCCCACTAAAGGGAGTCTTGGTCATCTTGCCTAGTAGGCATGACTCGCATGTCTCATAAGATTCAAAATCAAATGAATCCAGCAAACCATCCTTATAGAGCTGGGATAAGCGTTTGTCATTTATATGACCTAAGCGACAGTGCTAGAGATAGGTTTGGTTCAGGTCATTTGACTTGAACCTCTTGGTATTTATGTTATAGATAGGGCTTTCAAGGTCTAGAATGTAGAGTCCGTTTATCATAGGTGCACTACAATAGAATATATCTTTTAAATAAACAGAACAACATTTGTCCTTAATTATAAAAGAGAAATCTTTCTTGTCCAAACAAGAAACTGAAATTATGTTCTTAGTTAATATAGGCACATAACAACAATCATCCAACTCTAATACAAGCCCAGAGGGCAGAGATAGAAAATAAGTCCCTACAGCAACAGCAGCAACTCGTGCTCCATCAATGCCCTGCTATTTCTCAGCGCCTGCACATTAGTACAAATGTGAGATGCACATCCGGTATCTAATACCCATGATGAAGAAATAGATAGATTGACTTCTATAACATATATACCTGAAGTAGAAGTCTCACTTCGCTTCTTCTTAAGATCTTCCAAGTACACCTTGCAGTGGAAGCAGATAGCATCCTTGGCGACCCCTCCTTTAGGCTTCAGTGCCTTGCCTTTGCCCTTGGCTTGGGACTTTCCCTTGCCTTTGGGCTTGCCCTTGCCCTTGTGTTTCTGAACCATCAGAACAGAGTGGGGCTTAGCCTTCTTAAGGTTCAGCTCAGCAGTTCTTAACATGCTAAGCAGCTCGGGCAGTGGCTTGTCAATTTTGCTCATATTATAGTTTAGAACGAATTGACTATAGCTATCCAGCAAGGATTGCAAGATCAGGTCAATGGCCAGCTCTTGGCCAAGTGGGAATCCCAACCTCTGTAGGTTTTCTATGTACTCAATCATTTTGAGTACATATGGGCCTACGGGAGCCCCATCTGACATCTTGCACTGAAATAGTGCCCTTAAGATCTCAAATCTCTCATGTCGCGCATGTCCGTGATACAGTTGACGAAGATGTTCAACCATATCGTAAGCGCCCATCAACTCGTGTTGCTTCTGAAGCTCAGAGTTCATGGTCGCGAGCATTAGACAGGACACATCTAATGTGTCATCATGATGCTTCTTATAAGCATCTTTGTCAGCTCGCGGGCTGCTCTAGAACGTACAGTTTACGTTCCTGGGTGAGAACTATTCTCAAGTTCCTATACCAGTCCAGGAAATTTGCTCCGTTGAGCTTGTCCTTCTCAAGGACCGAATGCAGGGAGAAGGAGTTCGTATTCAACATCATGGTTATCTACAACAGAAAAAAAATATAGAAAAAAAATATCATATTCTTTTAAATCATTTAATTAGGCCTTTAACTAAATGATACTCCCATGAATTCTATAATTCATGTGGGACAAGATCCATATCATACTAACCCTTGAGTTAGCTTTGGCTAAATCACCCAAGACTTAGTATGATCGGTAGGTAATGATTTACCAATTACATCTCTATGCAACTCTTGTTTATAGGATCATTATCTGCAGTTATATTAAATCTTGAGTTAACTTTGGCAAATACGCCCAAGAATTAATATAAATGTGATTTATGTCCTATCTTTCCAATCATTGGAAGAATGTCTATAGTTGTACTCGATTCAACCGAGTTAACTAGGAATACTCAATCTAATTGAGTTTGTATTCGCCCATGCGTTGATAAGCGGGACCAAGATTGTCCCTCCATTACCTCAAGCCTGAAGATACGCTCAACAACATGTGATCGAGGTAGTGATAAGGTGGACATTAGGTTGACGCGACGATTTAGATCTAATCTAATCGTCGATGTGTATCAAATACGTGATAGATCTAATCTAATCGAAAGGGTGCATCTTCTACACGATTTAGATCTAATCTAATCGTTAGACACTAATTAATTGCTAATCATGCATCACATACACACAAGCAATTAATTAAAATAATTTGTGATTAGTCATGGCCCTACTACGATCTTCTCAAGCCAATGAGAAGATCGGATGGTCAACCTAGGGTTAGCAGCTTCTCAAGCTCCTCCCTTTGACCACCTTGTGTTGCTCACGCCCTCCTCGTAACTCCGTCTCGAGTGGACCTTCCACGGCTCCAATTTTGTACATTAAAATTTTTGAAACTCGAGTTACATTCAAGTCTAAAATAATTTACAACAAGAATAAATATAGAAAGGCACGATGCTCAGGTCGCGTATCAAAATACAACACACACAATCACATGACGGCACGCAGGCTGTATTATGAATTACAACACAAAATATACCAATCCAATTG
Source organism: Zingiber officinale (assembly GCF_018446385.1). Classification (NCBI taxonomy): domain Eukaryota; kingdom Viridiplantae; phylum Streptophyta; class Magnoliopsida; order Zingiberales; family Zingiberaceae; genus Zingiber; species Zingiber officinale. The sequence continues at coordinate 43,633,786 of NC_056007.1, read as the reverse complement.
GGTCTTTTTAGGCCATGACTATCACAAATTATACATAATACTAAATTATGTATTTTCTATAATTTTATGTAATTTTAATACCAATTTTTACAATTTTACGGTAAAATTCCGCCCTCCTAGCGTTTCGGGCGCAATGCTGGAATCCCTTGCGGGGCAGGGGCAGCAGCGCCTCTAACCATCGCGAGTGTGTCCCAAGCAATCCTACAGCCCTTAGTCCGCTGTCCCAAAATTGCGAAACCTGGCCGTCGGGAAAAAACTTCGAAGGCTTTGTATAAACACTTGTGCTTCGCTTCTACTAGAAAATTACTCATAAAAATCCATAAAAACTTAAATTTAGAGAAAATCACAGAAGCTATATTTTTCATAAAAATCAAACTAAACACGTACAAGTCTTCGCACGTGGCTCGGATACCACTATTGGATTTTTCGGGCTGCGAAAATTGCTTTTTCGCGTCGCGGAAACCCCGAAACCCCCGACCACCGGATCCTTGTGAAGAAAAAGAAAACAAAATATGAGTACGAGTTTCTAAAGTCTAGATCTACACTAGATAAGAGTGTTACCCTTGATGCGATGCCCTTCGCTATCCCGCTAGTCCAACAGTTTACAGGATCACAAGATTGTCAAAGTAGACAACTCTCTAGAAGTATCCACACGAACAAAATTAGGTGGAGGGGACCAAACAAAGGTGTGCTAGCACCTATGGTGTTCGGCCAAGAAAGGAGAGCGAGAGCTTGAGGAGAACTTGAGGAAGAAGATGATGGAATGAATGAGTATTACTCACAAAATGAAACTCTCCATGCAATTGATGTGGTCAGCCACATTAAGAGGAATTGTAACCTCCATGGAATGCCAAGAGTCGCAACTCTGTATGTTGGCATCACTTACAACCATGATGATGTGGAGCATCATTGGCCTCTACTCAATGCCAACTCACCAATGAGGAGGCATAAAGTCAAGTCAAACTTGACTCTTCATCTTCCTCTCAAGTCAAGTCAAACTTGACTTAATCTCTCATATGATCTAATCCAACCATTTAATTCAAGCCAATTTAATATAATGAATCTAATTCATTTAATTAAATTGATTCAATAAGTCATAATCTAAATTAAACTCATTGAACACATGAATTAACTTGAGTCCCACTCAATTAGCCCAATTAGGATTACTCTTAATCCAATTTGATTCATCAAATGAATCTAATCCTCTTTGTTCATCATATGAACCTAATCTCCATCTAATTGTCCTTAGTTATAACGTTAATTGGCAATGCCCCTAAACCCATTTAGGAGCATAAGTAATGAGCGGTATCTAGCAATACATCATTACTACCCAAGTTACAAGAATGTTGAGATCCAACATCACCTTGTGACTACTAATTGTGACTCCTCACAATATATGACAAGTGTCATTCTATCCTAGACATCTAGATTGATCAATGTGAGGCATAGACCATGTCATCCTCTGACCAATCTAAATCTTGAACTCCAAGTAGACTCACTCGATCAAATGAGCTCAATATCTCATATTGACTCATTTGGGCATGGCCATGTACTTAGTGGTCTCACTCTATCAAGAATATCGATGTCTCTCCCGTCATATTGGAGGGATAGATCCCATCTTCATCACTCACATCCCTCTACATAATTCGTTACATACCCAGTAATCGCCTTTATAGTCCACCCAGTTACGGGTGACGTTTGACGAAACCAAAGTACATAACTCCTTATGTAGCGATTCATGGTGACTTCAGGTCTAAGGACTAGTAGTCATACTAATAGCCACATGAGAAAGTATATGATATTTATATAACAATCCATGATACTTTCTCATGGCGGGTCATTCAGTATACATTCTCCAATGCATATCCATATGTCAACTTGATATCTATATATCCATGACTTGTGAGATCAAGTCATCGAGTTGACCTACATGTTAGTCTTATTGCATTAATATTTTCCCTGAATGTTAATACTCGACTAGGAATGATTAAGAATAGTGTTCCCTATATCATCTCACTATCGGTCAACTAACTGATTGATATAGGTGAGAACCTTCTACTCAAGGATACTATTATACTTAGTTTATTTGGCACCAATACAAGTAAGTATAATAACCAAAACAAATGTCTTTATTTATATAAGAATATGATACAACAAGTCCATAATACAATCATCAAATGATTGGCTCTAGGGCTCAAACTAACAAGAAGCACATCCGGTATCTAATACCCACAATGAAGAAATAGAGAGCTTGACTTCTATAACATGTATACCTGAAGTAGAAATCTTATTTCTCTTCTTCTTAAGATCTTCCAGGTATCGTGTGCAGTTCCTCTTCCAGTGCCCTGCTTGTCCTTGATACAGTTGATGAAGATGTTCAACCATATTATAAGCACCCAAAAACTTATGTTGCTTCTGAAGCTCAGAGTTCATGGTTACGAGCATGAGACAAGATACATCTAATGCGTCATCTTGATGCTTCTTGTAAGCATCTCGGTCAGCTCTCGCGGCAGTGGTAGGAGGTGCCTCCTGAATGGGCTGCTCCAAAATGTACAGTTTACGTTCCTGTGTGAGAACAATTCTCAGATTCCCTTACCAGTCCAGGAAATTAGCTCCGTTGAGCTTGTCCTTCTTAAGGATAGAACGCAGGGAGAAAGAGTTCGTATTTGACGTCATGGCAATCTACAATAGAAAATTGCAGAAAAAGAAATAAATATCATATTCTATTAATCATTTAATTAGGCCTTTTAATTAAATGATGCTCCCACTGAATTCCATAATTCATGTGGGACAAGATCCACATCATACTACGCCTTGAGTTAGCTTTGGCTAAATCGCCCAAGACTTAGTATGATCGGTAGGTAACTAATTACCAATTACATCTCTATACAACTCTTGTTTATAGGATCAAGATCAGCATTTATATTAAAACTCAAGTTAGCTTTGGCTAATACACCCAAGAGTTAATATAAACGTGATTTTGACCTATCTACCATACATTGGAAAATGCCTATAGTTAAATTTGATCCAATTGAGTTAACTAGTTGCTCAATCTAATTGAGTTGTACTCACCCATGTGTTGATAGGCGGGACTAAGATTGTCCCTCCGTACCCTACCAAGATAATATGTGTTGCTCTGCTTTGGCAGATTCAACAACAACATGTGATTGAGGTAGTGATAGGTATCACGGCATGGTAGGCATTACGAGTTGACGCGATTGAGATCTAATCTAATCGACGAGGTGTATCATATACGCGATTTAGATCTAATCTAATCATTAGGGTGAATCATGTACGTGATTTGGATCTAATCTAATCATTAAGGCGTATCATGTACTCGATTTAGATCTAATCTAATTGTCAAGGTGTATCATATACGCGATTGATCGAATCGAATCGTTAAGGCGCTAATTAATTACTATTCCTGCGTGCATCACATATACACACACAAGCAATTAATTAAATATTTTTGTGATTAGTTATGGCCCTACTACGATTTTCTCAAGCTAATGAGAAGATTGAGGTCAACAGCTTCTCAAGCTCCTTCCTTTGACCACATTGTGTTGCTCGCACCCTCCTCGTAACTCCGTCTCGAGTGGACCTTCCACCGCTCCAATTTTGTACATTACAATTTTGAAACTCGAGTTACATTCAAATCTAAAAACTATTTTACAACAGGAATATAATATAGAGGAAGACACGACGCGCAGGTCGCGAATCAAGTACAACACGCACAAACACAAAATGGCACGCAGGCCATATTATGAATTACAACATAATTTTTCCAATCTAATTGGGTCTTTTGGTCCATGATTTCACAAAATAATATATAATTCTAAATTATGTTATTTCTATAAATTTTTGTAAATTTTCCATAATTTTTACAATTTTTATGAGTAAAAAATTCCCGGTGGTCCCGTTTAGAGATTTTCGGGCGCAATCGCGGAACGAAGCCCCTTGCGGGGTCAGGGGCAGCACCCCTACCCGCGATATAACCATCGCGAGTGTTCCTTAGTGATCCTACAGCGCCTTAGCCCGCTGTCCCAAAATGATTTGGGGCGAAACCTTACCGTTTCGGAAAGATCTTCTCGGTAGTCGAAGCCTACAAGTGTCTAAACACATGTGCTTCGCTTCTACGAGAAAATATACCCATAAAATCTATAAAAATCACAAATATACAGAAACTTATAGATCTAAATTTTTGTCATAAAAACAAAAACAAAACTCGTACACGCTTTGCACGTGGCTCTGATACCACTGTTGTGTTTTTCAGGCGGCAAAAACTACCTTTTTGCGTTGCGGAAACCCCGAAACCCCAACCACCAGATCCAGTCCCAGACACCATCCCAGCAGTATAACCAGAATAGGAGTGCTCCCTCACAGCTACACCAGATGCAAGCTGTCATTGAAGGAACTCCGATTAGTCAAGGGAGACTGGAAGCCCCGCCAACTATGATGAACGCCAGGGTTTTCTCTCTTACCAAGGATGATGTGGCGTTTGCCTCTACAGTTGTCACAGGTCAGCTGCCTATTTTCAGTCAGTATGCTATTGTGTTATTTGATACTGGGGCAACACACTCGTTTGTCTCTACACCCTTCATGGAGAAGTTAGAGATACCACCACAAGCCTTAAATGACAAATTCTTAACAACCCTGCCTTCGGGAGAAGTAATGCCATCTACTCATATGTTGTGGGCCGCGCCCATCAGAATCGCAGGCAGAGAACTCTACTGTGATCTGATAGTGCTTGACATGCAGGATTATGAAAGTATATTGGGCATGGATTTCCTGAGCAAGTATGGTGCTTCGATCGATTGCCGTAAAAGAAAAGTAGTTTTCCAACCTGAAGCTGAATCGATATTCGAATTTATTGGGGAACCAAGAAAAGAAACTGGGAGATTCTTATCAACCATAAAGGCACAAAAGATGTTAAATAAGGGATGTACTGGGTTTCTAGCACACGTGGCCCACACAAGTCAAGCTGAAGACCAGAAACTAGAAAATGTCAGAGTAATATGCAACTATCCGGAAGTGTTTCCCGAGGAACTACCAGGGTTAGCTCCCGATAGAGAAATAGAATTTGAGATCAAATTGATTCCTGGTACTAAATCGATCTCTAAAGCACCTTATCGTATGACACCGGCTGAGTTGAAGGAACATCAGGGACAACTACTAGAGTTACTTGACAAGGGACTTATTCGCCCGAGTCACTCTCCTTGGGGAGCTCCAGTACTGTTCGTGAAAAAGAAGGATGGGTCTATGCGAATGTGTATAGACTACCGAGCACTGAATAATGTGACGGTCAAGAACAGGTACCCTCTTCCAAGGATCGACGACCTGTTCGACCAACTAACGGGTGCAACCGTTTTCTCAAAGATTGACCTAAGGTCCGGCTATCATCAAGTGAAAGTGAAGCAGGATGATATACCAAAGACGACATTTCGAACGAGATACGAACACTATGAGTTCATTGTTATGCCTTTCGGAGTAACAAATGCTCCGGCTGTATTTATGGATATGATGAATCGGGTGTTTACGGCATATCTCGACAAATTTTTTATCGTCTTCATTGAAGATAGTCTCATCTATTCAAGAACCCAAGAAGAGCATGCTGAACACCTGAATACTGTACTACAGATTCTTCGAGAGAAACAACTATATGCAAAGTTCTCAAAATGTGAGTTTTGGCTCGATCGAATATCATTCTTGGGTCATGTCATCTCCAAGGACGGAGTAATGGTAGATCCAAACAAGATCGAAGCTGTAAGTAACTGGAACAGGCCAAAGAATGTTAGTGAAATCAGAAGTTTTCTTGGGCTAGCAGGCTACTACCGGAAGTTTGTAAAGGACTTCTCTAAAATTGCAGCCCCTATGACAGTTCTCACCAAGAAGAACAAAAAGTATGAATGGACGGATGAATGCGAGAAGAGTTTCACGGAATTAAAAAGGAGACTGACCAGTGCTCCAATCCTTACTATTCCGGAAAGTAACAAAGGCTTCGATATGTACAGCGACGCTTCCAAATTAGGACTTGGAGCTGTACTCATGCAAGATGGCAAGGTCATTGCCTACGCCTCTAGACAACTCAAGGAGCATGAAAAGAATTAACCCACTTATGACCTAGAACTAGCAGTCGTGGTCTTTGCTCTCAAAACATGGAGACATTATTTATATGGAGTCCGGTGTAAGATTTATACCGACCACCAGAGTCTGAAGTATTTCTTCACCCAGAAAGATCTGAATATGAGACAATGCAGATGGCTCGAGTTAATTAAGGATTATGACTGCGAGATCTTTTATCATCCCGGAAAAGCGAACAAAGTGGCCGATGCACACAACAGGAAGACCTGTGCCACCTGATGTCGCTATTTTTAAGTTCGAGGATGAACTTTCTATGAGGTATGGGGTACTGTAACACCCACGAAATGATAAGCTATACCTATGGGTATTTTTCTTTTAGAATAAAAGATAAAAGGGAAATGGAAATAGAACCAAAAAGAAATAAAAAGAAAGAGATGTTAAGGTTTGAACCTTGAACCTCCCACAAATGATAAAGTTAAATTGGTGTATGGTAACCACTAGAGTAATGAATGATATATGAAGAGAAAAGAATGGAAATTGTAGTTAAAAGTAAGAGTATAATTAAGTAAGGGAACAAGAGAAAAGCAAGTAGCTTTTCTCCTCTTCCTCTTGGTTAAGAAAAGAAGCAAGCAAAAGGCAAGTTGTCTTTCTTCCTTCCTTTCTCTATTTTCGTGGGAATTAAGAGAGTGAGAAGATAGAGAAGACAAGGGGATGAATTGGGACACTTTTCATCTTCATTGGGAATAAATAGGTATGAGAGAAGAAAAGGGAAAGAAAGTTGGTTAATTCTTCCTCCTTCTTCTTCCTCCTCCTCCTTTCTCCTTCTTCCTTCTCCACCGAAACCTAAAACTCTCCCTCTCTCATTTCCGAAAATCCAAGCTAAGGTTTTTCTTGCTAAGAAAAACTAATTCATAAGAAGGAGTCCTCAAGATCTACTCCTTACAAGCAAGAGAAGAAAAGAGAGAACTAGGAAGAGAAGTTTCTTCTTCCTCTTCACAAGAGTACCATCTTCCTTAGGAAAAACAAGCAAGAGGTTAGAATGCTTAAAAACCTAGGATCATTTCTTGAAACTTTCGGCCAAGACATGAATAAAGGATTTAGAGAAGTTTAAGACTTAACTAAGGATGCTCACTATGTTCTTATGATATGTACCCTAATATAGGAGTTAGTTAATGTTTCTTATGCTTGTATGCTTACATAAAAACTTAGATCCATGCTCTTGAACTTTCGGCCAAAGTGTGAATAAAAGATTAGGAAGGCTTCAGACCTAAACTAAACATGCTCACTATGTCCTTATGATATGTACCCTATGATAAGAGATTAGTTTGGTGTTTTTATGCTTGTATGTTGCTTTAAACCTAAATTCATGCTCATGGAGTGTTCGGCCATGATAGAGAAATTGACTAGGAGAGGTTAAAAATTTAGTCTACCATGATCATGAATTGCTTGTTAATATGTTATGAAGAGAACTTAGTGTTTTCACACTTGTATGTTGATTGGAACCTAAATGCATGCCACCTAAGGGAATTAGGGTTTCCGCCATGATAGAAATGAAGACCTAGAAGTGTTTAAAAATTTAAGTTATCATGCTCATGACTTTCCTTATGAAAAGGTAGGAAGATTTCTTAGGGTTTAAGCCTTGTAGGTTGTTTGGAAGCTTGATATGTTGCACCTTAGGGCTTCAGCCATGATGGGAATTAAGACCTAGGAGAGCTTAAGACTTAATCCAACATGCTCATGACTCTTCTTATGACATGATATAAAGCTAACTTAGGGTTATCATGTTTGAATGTTGCTTGAAATCTAGATGCATGCCTCTTTATGTTTCGGCCATGATAAATTTTAGGGTCCAAGGAAGCTTAAAATTTAATCTAGCATGCTCATGAATTCTCTTATGATATGATATGAAGTTAGCTTGATATTCTTATGCTTGTATGTTGTTTAGAACTTAGTTTCATACCCCTAAAGTTTTTGGCCATAACCAAGTTAAAAGACCTAGGAAGCTTAGAACCTAAACCAAATATGCTCATTATGTTCTTAATGATTTATGATATGAAATTGGTTTAGAGTTCACATGCTTTTATGTTGTTTAAAACCTAGAACTAGGCATGGTGACTTTCGGCCACAACAAGACCAAGAACCTAGGGAGCTTAGAACCTAAACCAAATATGATCATTATGTTCTTAATGATTTATGATATGAAATTGGTTTAGGGTTCACATGCTTTTATGTTTTTTAAAACCTAGAACTAGGCATGGTGACTTTCGGCCACAATAAGACCAAGAACCTAGGGAACTTAGAACCTAAACCAAATATGCTCATTATGTTATTAATGATTTATGATATGAAATTGGTTTAGGGTTCACATGATTTTAGGTTGTTTATAACCTAGGGCTAGACTTGGAACTTTCGGCCACTACATGGAATTAGGGTAAGAGACCCAATTATGATTTCACTATGTGTCTCACATGCTACGATATGAATGAAGAGATGCTAGTTAAGGTTTTCCATGCATGATTATGTTTCCTATGATGCATTTTATGCTCATTTATGTATGCTTATGAATTATGCAATATGATGACTCTTATGATGTGATTTATGCTCAAGTATGCATGCTTTATGATATGACAAGTAATATTCTCATTTATGTATGCTTGTGAACCATGCATGATAATGACTCTTATGATGTGATTTATGCTCAAGTATGCATGCTTTATGAAATGACAAGTAATAAGCTCATTTATGTATGCTTATGAATCATGCATTATGATGACTCTTATGATGTGCTATATGCTCAAGTATGCATGCTTTATGACATGATAAGTAAGGGTCAAAGAGTTGCTTCCCTATTAAGTGGGACTAAGAGCACTCTTTATGATAAGATAAGTAAAGGCCAAAGAGTTGCTTCCCTGTGAAGTGGGACTAAGAGCACTCTTCATGATATGATAAGTAACTATGACATGTTATTTTACTTTGTATGGCTTGTACCAAGGGTGGACTCCATAAGCGCCCCAAGGCCGACGGACAATGAACGGGTCTAGTAAAAAGGGATGGGCTCCTTAGTATCCCCTAGGTCGACGGTCGTAGTGTTGGTTGCTACTCGGAAAACCTAGAGGTTCCACTGTACAAAAATTTTGTACAAAGGTCTGAACTTTTTCCTAGCTACCATGTGTTCTTTTAAATTAAATTTTGGATCGCCTGCGGAACTTAACACGTTTGATCCAAAACTTAATCTATTTGTTCTTTTAGGTTTTGACTTGGATCTCCTGCGGAACTTAACACGTTCGACCCAAGTCACCTTAAGTTATTAATTCCATTAAATATTAATTTCCATAATTGGTTCCCAGTACTGACGTGGCGAGGCACATGGTCTTCTTGGATATGGGAGCAACCACCACCGACTAGACAAAACCTTTTATAGAAAGCTAATATTTAATTTCCTAAAATAACTTTAGGTTAACCGAAAAGAACAATCAAATCACAAGGAAAAGAAAAACAAAAGAACACTATATCGAAAATAAATTCGAAACTCTAGAATCGTATGCCTCTTGTATTTAGTATTATTTCCAAAAATAACTAGTATAATGCGGAAACAAAAATTACTAGTTATACCTTTTAGAAAGACCTCTTGATCTTCTACCGTATTCCTCTTCTAACCTCGGACGTTGTGTGGGCAACGATCTTCCGAGATGAGAACCACCAAGCACCTTCGTCTTCCTTACAAGTTTAGGCCATCAAAACTTCTCCTAGGATGAAGAGGTTCGGCCACCACCACCATGCTCCAAGGGATGCTAGAAAAGAGGCTTTTTTTCTCTCCTTCTTCTCCTTCTTAGATCCGACCACCAAAGATATCTCCACCATGAGAAGGTTTCGGCCACACAAAGGAGAGGAGAGGAAAGAAAGGGTCAGCCACACCCAAGGAGAAAAGAGAGGAAAAATAGAATAGAGTCGTTCACATTGAAGCTTCCTCTACCCCCTCTTTTATAAACCTTGGTCTTGGCAAATAAGGAAAATTTAATAAAAACTTCCTTAATTCTTTTGCCATTGAAAAGGAAAAATTATTTAATTAAAATAATTTTCTCTTTTCAAATTATAATGGTCGGCCACTCTTCTCCCCAAAACAAGGAGAGTTTTAATTAAAACAAAAATTAAAACTTCCTAATTTGTTTCTAGAAATTTATATAAATTTCTCCAATAATTTTAATCCCTTCATGATTGGTTAATAAAAAGAAATTTTATAAATTAAAATCTTTCTTCTAAACATGTGGATAATTTCCAAAAAGGAAAGTTATGTCTAAAAATTAAAATCTCCTTTCAATCTACAAATAAGGAAAGATATTAAATCTTTTCTTAATCTTTTGTAGAAACTAAAAGAGAATTTTTAATTTTCAAACTTTCTTTTAAATCATGAATATAATTAAAAGGAAAGTTTTTACCAAAATTAAAATCAACCTTTTAATCTACAAATAAGGAAAGAGATTTTAACTCTTCTCTTAATCTTTTGTAGAATCTTATAAAAGGAAGGATTTAAATTTTTAAACTCTCTTTTAAATTATATTATCCACATAAGAAAAATTTTAAAATTAAAATTCCTTTTATTTTAATAGGGACAGCCACATGAATTCACCCATGAACATACCCATGGCCGGCCCTAGCTTGGTCTCCAAGCTAGCTTGGCCGGCCCCTATAGGATGGGTAAGAAGGTGGGTATAGGTGGGTATAGTACTCTATAATTAAGAGGCTACGATAGGGACCGAGAGGAGGAATTGGTTTTGGTCTCCCGATAAAATTAAGCATCCCGTGCTCGCCCCGAACACACAACTTAATTTTATCAATAATAATTCATTCCACTAGAGAACTATTATTGAACTACCGCACCAATCCCAAATTACATTTTGGGCTCCTTCTTATTATGAGTGTGTTAGTCTCCCTGTGTTTAAGATAACAAATGTCCACTAATTAAGTAAGTTACTGACAACTCACTTAATTAATATCTAGCTCCAAGAGTAGTACCACTCAACTTCATCGTCATGTCGGACTAAGTCCACCTGCAGGGTTTAACATGACAATCCTTATGAGCTCCTCTTGGGGACATTCTCAACCTAGATCACTAGGACACAGTTTCCTTCTATAATCAACAACACACACTATAAGTGATATCATTTCCCAACTTATCGGGCTTATTGATTCATCGAACTAAATCTCACCCATTGATAAATTAAAGAAATAAATATCAAATATATGTGCTTGTTATTATATTAGGATTAAGAGCACACACTTCCATAATAACTGAGGTCTTTGTTTCTTTATAAAGTCAGTATAAAAGAAATGACCTCTAATGGTCCTACTCAATACACTCTAAGTGTACTAGTGTAATTATATAGTTAAGATAAACTAGTACCTAATTACACTACGACCTTCCAATGATTTGTTCCTTTCCATTATGGTCGTGAGCTACTGTTTATAATTTATAAGGTACTGATAACATGATTCTCTGTGTGTGACACCACACACCATGTTATCTACAATATAAATTAATTGAACAACTACATTTATCATAAATGTAAACATTTGACCAATGTGATTCTTATTTCTAGATAAATGTTTATACCAAAAGCTAGGCTTTTAGTATACACTCTAACAATCTCCCACTTATACTAAAAGACTAAGCTACCGTATCTGCTGCCATACATCTGATTCCAATGCCTTTCAAAAAGCTCTTGCCTTAAGGACCTTAGGTTACCATCTGATGTAATCTAGGCGGCAACAACTTCTCCTCGTTTATACGATTTCTCGTATTGGGTGGTACTTGCGCTCTATTGTGTTTTCTTACTTTATAGACTTATGGTTTCTTCAAGTTTGCTACTGCACCAATGTTATTACAATAAATTGTAATAATCTTTGGACAAACCAGAAATTATATCTAAGTCTATCTTGAGGTTATTGAGTCATTCAGCTTTTATGGCTATCTCAGAGGCTTGCCATATACTCAGCTTCTATGGTGGAGTCCAGAAAAACACCTATGACTTTACCTCCTAAAGTAAACACAAAACCCCGAGGTTGACTTATTATTGTCTCTATCCGATTGGAAGTCAAAATCCATGCAACCCACAGGGACTAAATTAACTGCCTTGTAAGCTAGCATATAATCTCTAGTTCCTCTAAGGTACTTTAATATATGCTTTACTGCAGTCCAATGTCCTTGTCTAGGGTTACTTTGATATCTGCTAACTATGCCCTTGACAAAACAGATTTCTAATCTCGTGCATAGCATACATTAGGTTGTCTAACTGCCGAAGCATAAAGAACTGCCTACATGTCCTCAATCTCCTTTGATGTCATCGGAGACATCTCTTTAGATAAAGACACTCCATGCTTAAAAGGTAAGAAACCTTTCTAGGAGTTTTGCATGCTTAAAACGAGCAAGGATTTTCTGATGTATCAAGCTTAGGATAAGTATATTTTTCATACGATCCTTTGATCTCAAAAATATATACATTCTCCCAAGTCCTTTATATCGAATTATTTGGACTACCATACCCTTACTTCTGACAACATTTTTATATTGTTTCCAACTACCAAAAATGTTATCTACATATAGTACAAGAAATACCACCACGTTTCCATCACACCTTTTGTATACACAAGAATTATCCGTTTACTCAATAAATCCATAGGTCTGGATTACTTTGATAAACTGGATGTTCCAAGACCTTGAAACTTTGCATCAGTCCATAAACTGATTGAGCTTGCACACAAGATACTCTTAGCCCTTTGCAATGAACCCTTCTGGTTGCTTTATATGGATGCTTTCTTCAAGACTTCCATTAAGGAATATTGTCTTGACATCCACTTACCAAATAGATAAAAGTATCCGGATAGACTTAAGCATGGCTACCAGTGAAAAAGTTTCCTTTTTCATCTAGCCTTGCTTTGAAAGTTTCTACCTTCCTATCTATCCCTCTTTTCCTATTATAGACCTTTTTATACCCAAAGGCTTTTTACACCATTTGGTGGTTTTACAAGCTTCTAGATTTTATTAGAATACATATATTCTAATTCTGTTATTCATTACTCTTTGCCAAGATATTGCATCTTTATCTTGGAGTGCTTCGTCATATGTCCGGAGATCAGGTTCATGTCCTCTAGGGATCGAGTCCAAAAACTCTCCCAAAACATGAATCTTTTTAGGTTGCCTAACAACCCTCCCACTACGACAAGGCACTTTCTGCAATTGTGTATCATTTGTGATACGTGTTGCAGTTTCCTTGTGATATCTCATCTTGTACAATTGGTACTAGATTGGACATGTCTTTTATTATTTCATTAAGAACAAATTTTCTTATGGGCACGTGGTTTATTACATAGTCCTTTTCTAAAAATCGGTCATTGATGCTAACAATGACCTTCTGATTTTTAAGACTATAAACCTACTTTCATTTCTCTAGGATAACCCACAAACAAGTGAATTCCTGTCCAACTTATCATTGTCTCTCTTCAGCATATGTGCTGGACTACCCGAATCTAAATATGCTTCGAAATAGGCTTACACCTATTCAGCAATTCTATATGAGTAGAGAGTTCTGACTTTGGAAGGTACTATATTCACTTCCGTTTCCAGAGTATATCCTAAAAATGATTTTGGTAATATTCTAAATAACTCATCAATCTACTTATTTCCATAAGAGTCCTATACCTTCCTTTTTCTACACCATTCTGTTGGGGTGTACCAGGTGCAGTTAGTTGGAATTGAATCCCTACTTTTGATAAGTGACTCCTAAATTCTCCCAAGAGGTACTTGCCACTATGTTCTAACCATAGTGACTTTTACTTTAACATTTCTCCGCATCAGCCTTGTACTATTTGAACTAATCAAAGTACTTAGTCTTGCGGTACATTAAGTAAATTTATTTGTATCTTGAATAGTTGTCTATAGACGAAATATTCAATACTACCTCTTGTTTGGATAGTCATAGGATCACACAAATCAGAATGAACCAATTTCAATATATCTTTGACTCCATACCCCTTAAACTTAAAAGCTTCTTGGTTATTTTTTCTTCCAAGTAAAACTCACAGGTTGGAAAGATTTCCACTACCAATGAACCCAAAAGTTCATCAGCTACCAATGAATCCTACTCAAGTTAATATAACCTAGCCTTAGATGCCAAAGATATTAATGGTTCATTTCCGAAGGTTGCTTTCTCTTAAAATTAGAAGATGTGTTACTAATTTCCATTTGTTGCATCGTGGGAGTTATTGGATTTATAAATTGCCAACCAACGTACCAGAACAGATAACTTCTCTCTTTTTCTTAATAACAACTTTGTTATTAAAAGAGGCAGAATATCAAGTTCTTTGAATAGTTTAGAAACTGAAAACTAGTTCTTTCTAAACTTGGTGTGTAAAGACAATTACTCAAAAATCCATGTTTTATTCTTATCAAAAGATAAACATCTCCCACTGTAACAGCTACCATTTTTACAGTAGTTCCCATGTAGACAGTGTTTTAATTTTCATTTAGTTGCCGGGTTTCCTGGAACCCTGCAATGAATTACGGACATGATTAATGGCATCTGTATCTACACTCCAGGTTCTGGTAGATAACACCACTAAACATGTTTCAACTAATGAATTAAATACACCTATATTGTTCTTAGTTCTAAGAAGACAGTTTACCTTAATGTCCAAGGCCTATTTCCAATCATTACTATTGGGATTACTAAGTCTTTATTATAGTATGACTACTAGGGGATTGACTAACATTTTAAATTCTAAGAATCACAAAAATATTTGGTCAAGATCAATTCTTTAAAATCCCCATGAATTTTGTATGCCACGATAGTGTGGACGTATACAAAATCAAAGAGGAGATTTTATCCATTAATTTTATTATCTCGTCAACTTTACTTTATGACGAATAAAATTAATAGTTGATCTGTCTTTGATCAAATATTTGGTCAAAACTTTTTGAATTTAAAATAAAATATTGATTCCTCAAACAATATTATTTAAATTCACCAACACCTCAAACACCGTGAATTTTGCATGCCACGTTAGTGTGGACGTATACAAATTCAACATTTGTAAAAGGAGGGTTTTACCCATTAACTATCTTGTCAACGTATCTTTATGACAAATAAAATTATCTCAAACACCGTTAATTTTGTATGCCACGTTAGTGTGGACGTATACAAAATCAATCATTTGTAAGAGGGGTTTTAACCCTTTAATTTTATTATCTTGTCAACCTAGTTTTATGACAAATTAATAGTTGGTTTCATTTGGTCACACAAATAATAGCAGTGACTCCGATGGGGAGGACTCTATTAGGTGTGTCTAAGTGTATACCATTACTTGACACTAAGTCCATTAATAAGATTATGCCCCTTCCGTTGGGGAAGATCACACGCTCTTAATTAACTTCCTATAGTCATCCAAAAATGGAAGTCTGTTCTAGTGATCCACAAACAAGCTCATCCGTTATGGAGGAAGGCACTCAGAGCCAACGCGCAAGCTTGTTTGCATCACTTACAAACCAGTAATGGAGACCATGGGATTTATTTAAAAATCCCTCTCCCACTTAGTTATTTATAAACGAGGAATTTTAACTATGTTAGCCTACTAGTCATGTATACTAACATGCACACACAGCACAATATAAAAGCAATAAATAGAAAATCTAATTTTCAACTATTATGGCTTTTATCTCTAGTTGTCCTCCGTGTGTTGTCATCCCAAGCTGCTGCCATATTTGGCCACCGCCACCGGGTCTAGCCGTCGCATCTTGCTCCTAGTTCCGCTGCGCCTCTGGTCCTTAGAAGGTTCCACGCTTTGCAAGATTCGATCCGTGACATAAATAGAATTTTACATTTTGATCCTATATTCCATAAAAGGAATGTACATGTATCTAGATCAAAAATAAAATCCTAATAAAACTAAATACAGCTCCTGCTGTATTTTAATACAATCATGCACACACAGATAAATGCCCTTGACATGTCCAAGGGTCCAATCACACACATAATAACTAAAAGCCATAATAGTTGGATCCTGCATCGACAAAGTTAGCACATCCTACTATTAACCTGCCTAAATTATGTATGACATGTGCATAATTAAACTAATACCAAATACACAGAGGCAAAACCCTAGCTCTGATACCAATTGTTAGTTGCTACTCGGAAAACCTAGAGGTTCCACTGTATAAAAATTTTGTACAAAGGTCTGAACCTTTTCCTAGCTACCATGTGTTCTTTTAAATTAAATTTTGGATCGCCTGCGGAACTTAACACGTTTGATCCAAAACTTAATCTATTTGTTCTTTTAGGTTTTGACTTGGATCTCCTACGGAACTTAACACGTTCGACCCAAGTCACCTTAAGTTATTAATTCCATTAAATATTAATTTCTATAATTGGTTCCCAGTACTGACGTGGCGAGGCACATGACCTTCTTGGATATGGGAGCAACCACCACAGACTAGACAAAACCTTTTATAGAAAGCTAATATCTAATTTCCTAAAATAACTTTAGGTTAACCGAAAAGAACAATCAAATCACAAGGGAAAGAAAAACAAAAGAACACTATATCGAAAACAAATTCGAAACTCCAGAATCGTATGCCTCTTGTATTTAGTATTATTTCTAAAATTAACTAGTATGATGCGGAAACAAAAATTACTAGTTATACCTTTTAGAAAGACCTCTTGATCTTCTACTGTATTCCTCTTCTAACCTCGGACGTTGTGTGGGCAACGATCTTCCGAGATGAGAACCACCAAGCACCTTCTTCTTCCTTACAAGTTTCGGCCATCAAAACTTCTCCTAGGATGAAGAGGTTCGGCCACCACCACCATGCTCCAAGGGATGCTAGAAAAGAGGCTTCTTTTCTCTCCTTCTTCTCCTTCTTAGATCCGGCCACCAAAGATATCTCCACCATGAGAAGGTTTCGGCCACACAAAGGAGAGGAGAGGAAAGAAAGGGCCAGCCACACCCAAGGAGAAAAGAGAGGAAAAATAGAATAGAGTCGTTCACCTTGAAGCTTCCTCTACCCCCTCTTTTATAATCCTTGGTCTTGGCAAATAAGGAAAATTTAATAAAAACTTCCTTAATTCTTTTGCCATTGAAAAGGAAAATTTATTTAATTAAAATAATTTTTTCTTTTCAAATTATAATGGCCGGCCACTCTTCTCCCCAAAACAAGGAGAGTTTTAATTAAAACAAAAATTAAAACTTCCTAATTTGTTTCTAGAAATTTATAAAAATTTCTCCAATAATTTTAATCCCTTCATGATTGGTTAATAAAAAGAAATTTTATAAATTAAAATCTTTCTTTTAAACATGTGGATAATTTTCAAAAGGAAAGTTATCTCTAAAATTAAAATCTCCTTTCAATCTACAAATAAGGAAAGATATTAAATCTTTTCTTAATCTTTTGTAGAAACTAAAAGAGAATTTTAATTTTCAAACTTTCTTTTAAATCATGAATATAATCAAAAGGAAAGTTTTACCAAAATTAAAATCAACCTTTTAATCTACAAATAAGGAAAGAGATTTTAACTCTTCTCTTAATCTTTGGAATCCACATAAGAAAAATTTAAAAATTAAAATTCCTTTTTATTTTAATAGGGTCGCCATCATGAACCCATGAACATACCTGGCCGACCCTAGCTTGGTCTCCAAGCTAGCTTGGCCGGCCCCTATAGGATGGGTGAGAAGGTGGGTATAGGTGGGTATAGTACTCTATAATTAAGAGGCTACGATAGGGACCGAGAGGAGGAATTGGTTTTGGTATCCCGATAAAATTAAGCATCCCGTGCTCGCCCCGAACACACAACTTAATTTTATCAATAATAATTCATTCCACTAGAGAACTATTATTGAACTACCGCACCAATCCCAAATTACATTTTGGGCTCCTTCTTATCATGAGTGTGTTAGTCTCCTTGTGTTTAAGATAACAAATTTCCACTAATTAAGTAAGTTACTGACAACTCACTTAATTAATATCTAGCTCCAAGAGTAGTACCACTTAACTTCATCGTCATGTCGGACTAAGTCCACCTGCAGGGTTTAACATGACAATCCTTATGAGCTCCTCTTGGGGACATTCTCAACCTAGATCACTAGGACACAGCTTCCTTCTATAATCAACAACACACACTATAAGTGATATCATTTCCCAACTTATCGGGCTTATTGATTCATCGAACTAAATCTCACCCATTGATAAATTAAAGAAATAAATATCAAATATATGTGCTTATTATTATATTAGGATTAAGAGCACACACTTCCATAATAACTGAGGTCTTTGTTTCTTTATAAAGTCAGTATAAAAGAAACGACCTCTAATGGTCCTACTCAATACACTCTAAGTATACTAGTGTAATTATATAGTTAAGATAAACTAATACCTAATTACACTACGACCTTCCAATGGTTTGTTACTTTCCATTATGGTCGTGAGCTACTGTTTATAATTTATAAGGTACTGATAACATGATTCTCTGTGTGTGACACCACACACCATGTTATCTACAATATAAATTAATTGAACAACTACATTTATCATAAATGTAAACATTTGACCAATGTGATTCTTATTTCTAGATAAATGTTTATACCAAAAGCTAGGCTTTTAGTATACACTCTAACACGTAGTACGGACCTAGTTCCCTAGTAGGTTCAGGGCTAGCTACCCTGTCCTAGGGATTGCGCGCATTTATGTATGTATGTGGTACAAGCCGGGCCCTCATGATGATATTATGTTCAAATACTATATGATATGTTTTAAGACATCTTGCACATGACATGACATATGTTTTAAAAGACATCTTGCATGATATTTCTTTATGATATGACATGCTCTTATGATTTATATGATATGATGCTCTTTTATTTATGATATGATACATCATGATATTTCTTTATGATATGATATGCTTTTATGATTTATATGACATGATGCTCTTTGATTTATGATATGATACATCATGATATTTCTTTATGATATGATATGCTCTTATGATTTATATGACATGATGCTTTTTTATTTATGATATGATACATCATGATATTTCTTTATGATATGATAT
This sequence comes from Zingiber officinale, assembly GCF_018446385.1. Taxonomy (NCBI): domain Eukaryota; kingdom Viridiplantae; phylum Streptophyta; class Magnoliopsida; order Zingiberales; family Zingiberaceae; genus Zingiber; species Zingiber officinale. The sequence continues at coordinate 43,614,605 of NC_056007.1, read as the reverse complement.
GCTCCTATGATTTATATGACATGATGCTCTTATGATTTATGATATGATATAGCATGATATTCTTTATGAGATGATATGTTATGATGTTATGTTTACATGATATGATGTTTAGATGATTATGTCTCCATTGTTATATGTTTATGTGATTATGATATGAAATACGTTTTTGTGAGTAGGAAAGGATCTTACTAAGCCTGTGTGCTTATAGCTTACTTTCCTTGTACCGCAGATAAAGGTAAAGAATGGATAAACTAAGGGAGCCGCAGGAGAGGCGAGAGATGTGTGTGGTGGTGGCTCGACTAAGAAAATAAAAAGAAAAAGACCTGCTTATGTTATTTTCTGATGACATGAACTAAGTTTGCTTATGTAATGTTCCGCATGATTTCATGATTTCATAATAAGTTCTTCCGTTGTTTTACTTTAGAAAAGAAATTTTAATATGCATGTATGTTACCCATGATAAGTAAGTAACCCCGCCCAACTACTAGGAGGGGCGGGCGTTACAATTGGCCCACTCAATGCCAACTCACCAATGTGGTGGCAAATGGTCAAGTCAAACTTGACCTTTCATCTTCCTCTCAAGTCAAGTCAAACTTGACAACTTCTCTCCCATGGTTGATCTAATCTAACGATTGGTTTAAGTCAATTTTAATTTAATGAATCTCCATTCATTAAATTAAATTGATTCAACAAGTCTAAGTCCAAATTAGACTCATCTAATACATGAACCAAATTGAGTCCAACTCAATTAGCCTACTTTGGATTACTCTTAATCCAATTTGGTTCATCACATGAACCTAATGTTTTAGGTTCATCAAAAGAACCTAATCTCCATCTAATTGCCTTTTGTGTGTGACCCTATAGGTTCTTGTAACGTTGGCAATGCTCCTAAATCCTTTTAGAAGCATAAGTAATGAGCGGTATCTAGCAACATATCATTACTACCCAAGTTATAAGAATGTTGAGATCCAACATCACCTTGTGACTACTAATTGTGACTCCTCACAATATATGACATTGTCCTTCTATCCTAGACATCTAGATTGATCAATATGAGGCATAGACCGTGTCATCCTCTAATCAATCTAAATCTTGAATCCCAAGTAGACTCACTCAATCAAATGAGCTCAATATCTCATATTGACTTATTTGGGCATGGTCATGCACTTAGTGGTCTCACTCTATCAAGAATATCGATTTCACTCCCGTCATATAGGAAGGATAGATCCCATCTACATCACTCACATACCTCCGCATAATTTGTTACATACCAGTAATCGCCTTTAAAGTCCACCCAGTTACGGGTGACGTTTGACGAAGCCAAATTACGTAACTCCTTATGTAGGGAACCATGGTGACTTCAGGTCCAAGGACTAGTAGTCATACTAATAGCCACATGAGAAAGTATATGACACTCATATAACGATCCATGATACTTTCTCATGGCGGGTCATTCAGTATGCATTCTCAGATGCATACTCATGTGTCATCTTGATATCTCCATATCCATGGCTTGTGAGATCAAGTCATCGAGTTGACCTACATGCTAGTCTCGTCGCATTAACATTGTCCCTGAATGTTAATACTCGACTAGGATTGATTAAGAGTAGTGTTCCCTATATCATCTCACTATCGATTCAACCAATCGATTGATATAGGTAAGAACCTTCTACTCAAGGACGCTATTATACTTAGTTATTTAGCACCAATACAAGTAAGTATAATAACTAAAACAAATGCCTTTATTTATATACAAGAATATAATACAACGAGTCCATACAACAATCATCAAATGATTAGCTCTAGGGCTCTAACTAACAAAGGGATCAGCGACGTTAGCCTCTGTGGGTACTCTGTAAATCTTCACATCTCCTCTATCGATGATCTCTCGAATGAGATGGAAGCGCCGTAGTATGTGTTTGGTCCGCTGGCGTGAGCGAGGTTCCTTAGCCTGCACAATTGCTCCATTGTTGTCACAATAGAGCTCTATAGGATCTTCTATGCTAGGAAACCACCCCAAGCTCAATAATGAACTTGTGGATCCAAATTGCCTCCTTTGCTGCTTCTGATGCAGTAATATACTCGGCCTCTGTTGTAGAATCAGCAACTGTGTCTTGCTTCGAACTCTTTCAGGTCACAACACCACCATTCAAGCAAAACACGAACCCATACTGTGATCTATAATCATCCTGGTCAGTTTGGAAGCTGGCATCACTGTAACCCTTTATAGCTAGCTCGCCATCACCTCCAAATATCAAGAAATATTCTTTAGTCCTTCTCAAGTACTTAAGAATATTCTTGACTGCTATCCAGTGACGTTCACAAGGATCTAACTGGTATCTGCTCGTCATGCTCAAAGCATACGAAACATCAGGATGATTACATAGCATGGCGTACATGATAGATCCTATGGCTGAAGCATAAGTGATCTTATCCATGCGGTCTCTCTCCTCTCTAGAAGAGGGATTTTGAGTCTTCAATAGACTGACACCATGTGACATCGGCAAAAATCCTTTCTTGGAATTCTGCATGGAAAATTGTAGTAATACCGTGTCAATATATGTACTTTGACTTAGGCCAATCAATCTCTTAGATCTATCTCTATAGATCTTTATGCCTAGAACACAGATTGCTTCACCTAAGTCCTTCATTGAGAAATAATTCCCCAGCCAAGTCTTTACAGACTGCAGCAAAGGGATGTCATTTCCAATTAGTAGTATGTCATCCACATACAATACAAGGAAGACAACTGTGTTCCCAACAACCTTCTTGTAGACACAGGGTTCATCTTCATTCTTGATGAAACCAAACTGTTTGATCGCATCATCAAATCGAAGATTTTAGCTCCAAGAAGCTTGCTTTAGTCCATAAATGGACTTATGTAGCTTGCATACTTTGCCAATATGCAGTGGATATACAAAACCCTCAGGTTATGTCATGTACACATCCTCGAGCAAATTTCCATTCAGAAACATGGTTTTGACATCCATCTACCAGATCTCATAATCGTGGTATGCTGCAATAGCAAGCATGATTCGAATGGACTTAAACATCGCAACTGGAGAAAAAGTTTCATCATAGTCGATACCATAAATTTGCTTGAAACCTTTAGCTACCAAACGACCCTTATAGGTAATAAGTCCATCCATGTCAGTCTTTCTCTTAAAGACCCACTTACACCCAATGGGTTTGACGCCTTCAGGTGGATCAACCAAAGTCCATACTTGGTTGGTGTACACGGATTCCATCTCGGATCTCATGGCCTCTAGAAATTTCTCAGAATTTGGTCTCATCACAGCTTCTTGATAGGAGGTAGGCTCATTCTCAACGAGCATAACGTCATCATGGTCAGACAAGAGAAATGAGTATCTCTAAGGCTGACGACGTACCCTATCAGACCTGCGAAGAGGTATGTCTACTTGAACTGGTTGTTGTTCCTCAACTCCTTGTGGAACAATCTCATCATCCACAACACTTTGTGGTTCCAGTTCAACTTCCATCAAGGCTTCAGTGCTATGGTCCATATCTTGAACTTCTTCAAGATTGAATGTACTCCCACTAGTTTTTCTAGAAACAAAGTCTCTTTCTAGAAATACCCCAGTCTTAACCACAACTACTTTCTGTTGACTGGGAATGTAGAAGTAATATCCCTTCATTTCCTTGGGATATCCTATAAAATAGCACTTATCATATTTGGGTCCCAGTTTGTCCGAGACTTGACGTCGAATGTAAGCCTCACAACCCCAAATCCTCATAAAAGACACTTGGGCATCTCTCCCAGTCCATATCCTATATGGTGTCTTTATCACAACCTTGGATGGAACACGGTCAAGTTAAAGGCTGCTGCGTCTAGAGCATAGCCCCAAAGAGATATAGGAAGATCTGTGTGACTCATCATAGACCATACCATATCTAATAGGGCATGATTCCACCTTTCGGATACACCATTACACTGTGGTGTTCCAGGAGGAGTGAGTTGGGATACAATCTCACACTCAGCTAGATAGTCATGAAACTCATGGCTAAGGTATTCTCCACCTCGATCTGATCGAAGTATCTTAATACTCTTGCCTAGCTGGTTTTTACTTCATTCTTGAATGCTTTGAACTTTTCAAAGGAATCTGACTTATGTGTCATCAAATACACATAACCATATCTACTGAAGTCATCAGTAAATGTAATGAAGTACCTATAAACACCTCTGGCAGCGACATTGAAAGGGCCACATACATCACTATGTACAAGTCCTAACAAGTCAGTCGCTCTTTCGCTATGTCCACTAAAGGGAGTCTTGATCATCTTGCCCAGTAGGCCTGACTCGCATGTCTCATATGATTCAAAATCAAATGAGTCCAGCAAACAATCTTTATGGAGTTTGAATAAGCATTTGTCATTTATATGACTTAATCGACAATGCCAGAGATAGGTTTGGTTCATTTCATTTGATTTGAACCGTTTGGTACTTATGTTATAGATGGGGTCTCTAAGTTTAGAATATAGAGTCCATTCATCAGAGGTGCACTACAATAGAACATATCATTTAAATAAATGGAACAACATTTGTTTTTTATGATAAACGAAAAGCCTTTCTTGTCCAAACAAGAAACTAAAATAATGTTCTTAGTAAGAGCAGGCACATAACAACATTCATCTAATTCTAGTACAAGCCCAGAGGGCAGAGATAGATAGTAAGTCCCTACAGCAACAGCAGTAACTCATGCTCCATTGCCTATCGTAGGTCCACCTCACCCTTCGTCAATACCCTGCTATTTCTCAGCGCCCGCACATTAGTACAAATGTGAGAAGCACATCTGGTATCCAATACCCATTTTGCAGAAATAGATAGATTGACTTCTATAACATATATACCTGAAGTAGAAGTTGAAGTAGAAGTCTCACTTCTCTTTTTCTTGAGATATTCCAGATATACTTTGCAGTTCCTCTTCCAGTGCCCGGTCTGACCGCAGTGGAAGTAGGTAGCATCCTTGACAACCCCTCCTTTAGGTTTCAGTGCCTTGCCTTTGCCTTTGGCTTGGGACTTTCCCTTACATTTAGGCTTGCCCTTACCTTTATGCTTTTGCACCATCAAAATGGAGTTGGGCTTTACCTTCTTAAGGATTAGCTCAGCAGTTTGCAACATGCTATGCAGCTCAGGCAGTGGCTTGTCAATTTCATTCATGTTGTAATTCATGACAAATTGATTGTAGCTCTCTGGCAAGGATTGCAAGATTAAGTCTGTGGCTAGCTCTTGGCCAAGTGGGAATCCCAACCTTTGTAGGTTTTCTATGTACCCAATCATCTTGAGCACATATGTACCTACGCGAGTCCCATCTTGCATCTTGCACTGAAATAGTGCCTTGGAGATCTCAAATCTCTCGTGCCTTGCTTGTCCTTGATATATTTGACGAAGATGTTCAACCATATCATAAGCTGACATCAACTCATGTTACTTCTGAAGATCAGAGTTCATGGTTGCGAGCATGAGGCATGATACATCTAATGCGTCATCTTGATGCTTCTTGTAAGCATTTCGGTCAGCTCGCGTGGTAGTGGCAGGAGGTGCCTCCGGAATGGGCTGCTCCAGGACGTACAGTTTTCTCTCTTGAGTGAGAATAATTCTCAGATTCCTGTACCAGTCCAGGAAATTAGTTCCATTGAGCTTGTCCTTGTCAAGGATAGAACGCAAGGAGAAGATGTTTGTGTTTGTCGACATGGCAATCTACAATAGAAATAATGCAGAAAATAAATATCATATTTCAAATAGCATTTAATTAGGCCTTTAATTAAATGATGCTCTCATTGAATTGTAGAACCCTTTTGTAGAATCAAGTCATGGATGTGGTCAAACCACACTTACTAGATTCTTCCAACTAACTATAATTCTTGTGGGACAAGATCCACAATATACTACGCCTTGAGTTAGCTTTGGCTAAATCGCCCAAGAATTAGTATGATCGGTAGATAACGAATTTATCAATTACATCTCTATGCAACTCTTGTTTATAGGATCAAAAATCTTATTTACATTAAAACTTGAGTTAGCTTTGGCTAAATCGCCCAAGATTTAGTATAAATGTGATTTTTATCCTATCGTCCAACCGTTGGAAAATGCCTATAGTTATACCCGATCAAATTGCGTTAACTAGTTGTACTCAATGTAATTGAGTTTGTACTCACCCAAGTCATGATAGGCGGGACCAAGATTGTCCCTCCATGCCCTACCAAGATAATATGCGTTGCTCTGCTTTGGTAGATTCAACAACAACAAATGATTGAGGTAGTGATGGGTATCAAGACTTGGTAGTCATTTCGAGTTGACTCGATTAAGATCTAATCTAATCGTGGATTCGCATCTTATACTCATCAAGGCACTAATTATCCTACACTAGCATGCATCACATACACACAAGCAATGAATAATTAAATGTTTGATTAGGTCATGGCCCTACTATGATCTTCTCAAGACAATAAGAAGATCGAACGGTTAACCTAGGGTCAACAGCTTCTTCAAGCTCCTCCCTTTGACCACCATGTGTTGCTCGCACCCTCCTCGTCGTTCCTTCTCGAGTGGACCTTCCACCGCTCCATTTTTGTACATTACAAATATCAAATTAGAGTTACATTTGAGTCTAAAAATCTATTTATAATAGAAATAAAATGAGGGAGGCACGACACACAGGTCGCATAACATATACAACATGCATATCACACAAAATGGCGCGCAGGCCATATTATGAATTACAACACAAATTTGTCCAATCAAATTGTGTTTTTGGGCCATGACCATCACAAAATCATACATAATTCTAAATTATGTATTTTATATAATTTCTATAATTTTACTACTATTTTTACAATTTTATGAGTCACAATTTCCCGCGGTCCCGTTTAGCGATTTTCGGGCGCGATCGTAGGACAATGCCCCTTGCGGGGTTAGGGGCAGCACCCCTTCTCATGAAATAAGTCTCACGAGTGTCCTACTACGATCTTACAGTGCCTTAATCCATTGTCCCAAAACAATTTGGCCGAGACCTAGCACTTGTTGAAAAAAATTTCTCAGTAGTCGAAGCCTACAAGTGTCCTAGCACTTGTTGCTTCGACTCTACGACAAAAATAGCCATAAAATCTATAAAAATAGTAAAGTTACAGAAACATACAGATCTGAATTTTTGTCAAAAAAACAAAAACAAAATAAGTACATGCTTCGCACGTGGCTCTGATACCACTATTAGAACTTTCGAGCCACAAAAACTGCTTTTTGTGTTGTAGAAACCCCAAAGTTCTTAGCCACTGGATCCGTGCGAAGATAAAATTTTCATGTACTTAGTTTTCTACTTTAGATCTACATGACAAGGGATATACCTTTGAAGTGAAGCCCTTCGCAAATCCCGCTCGTCCAAGGTTCTTCGGATCTCAAGTGTGTTCAAGTGGGCACACCTCTAGAAGTATCCACACGAACAAGAGATGGAGAGAACAACTAAGAGTGTGCTAGCACCCTTAGAAGTCACGACAAGGATGAGAGGGAGAGAAGAGAGGAAGAGAGAAGGAAGAAGAAGCAATTCAATTGCCTTAAATTAGCACACAAATGCTAATTCATCTCTTTAAGTGGTCGACCACTAAAGGAATACCAAGAGTCATGGCTCTTCGTTTTCCTCATGAGGTGGCACTCACTTGAGCTAGCCTTGATGATGTCTTACACCATCATTGGCCAGCCCCATGCCATGTCACAAATGAGGTGGCATATGGTCAAGTCAAACTTGACCCTTCATCTTCCTTCTCAAGTTAAGTCAAACTTAGTATGGATGTGCGTACTCTTAATCCTGATATAATAATAAGCACATATACTTAGTATTTATTTCTTTAATTTATCAATGTGTGAGATTTAATTCGTTAAATCAATAGGCCCGATAAGTTGGGAAATCGTATTATTTATATGGTGTGTTGTTGATTATAGAAGGAAACTATTGTAACACCCATAGAGTACTTAGCAAGATTTTAGATATTTTTATCATGAATAAAAATGGGCCTTATGTGGAAATTGCAAAAAGAATAAAAATAAAATAGAACCAAAAAAAAAAAAGAGAGATGACCAAGGCTTGAACCTTGGATCTCTTACTAAATATATGCATGTCTTAACAAATAGACCAAGAGAAATTATTGTTAAAGAAAGAAGTGACAATATAGTTAAGCGTAAGAAAAGAGATTTTTCATTGAGAAGGAGAAGTTAGAGTTGCCTTCCCCCTCTCAAAAGAAAAGAGGATTCTTGCTTCCTCTTCTCATCAAGGAGAAGTAAAAGAAAGGAGAAAGAAAAGTACATTTTCCCTTCATCCTCTCTTGATGAATAAAAGGGAAAATTAAAGAGGAAAACTCATTTGCTCCTCTTTCTCCTCCCTCCTCCTCCTCACCGTGACCAAGACCTTGCCCCACCTCTCCTTGCCAAAATCCAAAAACAAAGAAGACCCCTCTCTAGGAAGGCTCCACAAGAAAGATCCCTTTTTCTTAAGCAAATAAGGATGTAAGTATTCCCTCACCTGTGGTACAAGTTGCTTACAGTATTCTCGAAAGATTTGAACTGTTAGAATTAGAAATAAAATGAAGAGAAGAAACCATGCTTATGTACTTTAGTAGGTTATGATATGAATTTAGTTAGAAAAGAAATTATCTGTGTGATGTTAAATTGATCTTCTTATTAAGATGTTTATTGACCTTCTTTTCTTTTATAAGGTTCGGACATGATAAAAGTATAGAGTTCATGAGGCTTAAAACCTAATCTAACATGCTTATAGATTTATTTATGATGTGTTATGAAATTTGTTAGAGATTCATGTTCATATGTTGTTTAGAAGTTGTGTTCTTGCTTTTGTAAGTTTCGGCCATGATAAAGATATAGAGTTTATGAGGCTTAAACCTTAATCTAACATGCTTATAGATTTATTTATGATGTGTTATGAAATTTGTTAGAGATTCATGTTCATATGTTGTTTAGAAGTTGTGTTCTTACTTGAGAAAGTTTCGGCCATGATAAAAGTATAGAGTTCATGAGGCTTAAAACCTAATCTAACATGCTTATAGATTTATTTATGATGTGTTATGAAATTTGTTAGAGATTCATGCTCATATGTTGTTTAGAAGTTGTGTTCTTGCTTTTGTAAGTTTCGGCCATGATAAAAATATAGAGTTTATGAGGCTTAAACCTTAATCTAACATGCTCATGGAATTAATTAGGATGTGTTATGAAATTGGCTAGAGATTCATGTTCATATGTTGTTTAGAAATTATGTTTTTGCTTGAGGAAGTTTCGGCCATGATGGAAATATTAGGGTTCATGAAACTCAAAACCTAAATTAGTATGCTCATAGACCTCCATGTGATATGTAATGAAATTAACTAAGAGATTTATGTTTACATGTTGCTCATAATTTTATTTCTTAGTTGTGAAGTTTCGGCCACGATAGTGATTTAGGGTTTCTTAAAGCTCCAAATCTAATTTATCATGTCCATAGGCTTCCTTGTGATATGTTATCAAATTTGCTAGGTATTCATGTTAAAAGATTTCATAGAAGTCTACTTCTTGTTGCATGATGTTTCGGCTATGATAACTTTTAGGGTTCATGAAGCACAAAACCTAAGTTAGTATGCTCATAGGCTTCTTGATGATATGCTATAAAATGGGATAGAAACTTATACTTATATGTTGCTTAGAAATTCATTTCTTACATGATGAAGTTTCGGCCATGATTAATGCTTACGGTTCATGAAGCTCCAAACCTAATTTAGTATGCTCATAGATTTCTATATGATATATGATGGAATTAGCTAGGTGTTCATGTTACATGTTGTTTAGAAGTTTATATTCTTGGCTTATGAAGGTTCGGCCATGATCAGATTTTAGGGTTCATGAAGCTCAAAACCTAATCTAGCATGCTCATAGACTTCCTTATGATATGTTATCAATTTGGCTAAGTATTTATGTTCATATGTTGCTTGGAAGTTTTACTCCTTGTTATATGATGTTTCGGCTATGATAAAGTGTTAGGGTTCATGAAACTCAAAACCTAATTTAGTATGTTCATAGACTTCTTATGATATGTTATGAGATTGCTAAGTATTCATGTTGTATGTTGCTTAGGAGTATTCTTTGTTATGAACTTTCGGCCATGACTATGACTTAGGATTCAAGAAAGTTTTAAACTTAAACTTAGCAAACCATGAATTTTCCTTATGATATGTTTAGATTTAAGTATGCATGCTTTATGATAAGATCAGTAACATGTTGATTATGTATGTATGAATTATGCATGATATGATCCTTATGATGATTATGTACACAAGCATGTATGATTTCAATATGTTGTATGCTCATCTATGTAAGCTTATGAACCAAGCATGATAATGATTTCATATGATGGTCATGTGCCAAGAATGCATGCCTTATGATATGATAAGAAAATGGCAAAGAGTTGCTTCCCTTAAGTTGGGATTAAGAGCACTCTTCATGTTAAGACAAGAGCATGACCTTATGATGATATGATATGACGATTATAATGATATGATATGCATGACATGTACTTTACTTTGTATGACTTGTACCAAGGGTGGGCTCCATAAACGCCCCTAGACCGACGGACTATGAACGGGTCTAGTAAAAAGGGATGGGCTCCTTAGTACGCCCCTAGACCGACGGAGTATGAACGGGTCTAGATCCCTAGTAGGTTCGGGGCTAGCTACCCTATCCTAGGGATTGCACGCATTTATGTATATATGTGGTACAAGCAGGGCCCTCATGATGATGATATTATGTTCAAATATTAAAAGATATGTATAAAGAAATCTTGCACTCGACATGGCATATGTTTTAAAAAAAAGATATTTTTGCATAATGCACCCATTCATATATGATATGTTTCTTTCTATGTTCCATGATATGTTATGCTTCTCATGATCTACCTCATATGATTCCTTTGTTTATGATATGTTAGATACATGTTTCATAAGGATATGTTATGATAAGAAACTATGCTCACCTATTGATGATTATGTTATTTTTCATTGATGATATGCTTGTATGATTTTGCTTGAGATACGGATTTTTGTGAGTAGGAAAGAATCTTACTGAGCTCGTGTGCTCATAGCTTACTTCCTTGTACCACAGATAAAGGCAAGGGATGGATGACCTAAAGGAGCTGCAGGGGAGGCAAGGAGGTGTGTGTGGCAGTGGCTCGGCTGAGACCAATAAGACCTGCTACAATGTTTTGTTATGTTTGACATGAACCATTGTATTTACGTTACATTCTAGTATAACTCTATGACATTTCCGCTGCTTTATGTTATAAGAAAGAATTTTTGAATATGTATGTATCTTGGAATAGTTAATTAAGTAAGTAGCCCCGTCCCTTTGAGTAGCAGGGAGGGCGGGCGTTACAGTTTGGTATCAGAGCCAGGTTAGCCTTCCCACTGCACACACACCGAGTCTCTTTCTTCCGCTCCTAGTAAGAAATTATTTTTATGCTTAGTAAGATTTCTTTATGATTCTTATGCTCAGTTTAATTATTTATTTCTTTATGATGTTTATGCTCAGTTTATTTAGTTATTTCTTTTATGATTATGCTCAGTTTATTTATTTATTTCTTTATGATGCTTATGCTCAGTTTATTTAGTTATTTCTTTTATGCTTATGCTCAGTTATTTATTTATTTTACTCATAATATTTATGCTCAGTTTATTTATTTATTTTACTTATGGTACGCTAATAGTATGCATGCTTACTTTATTCTGTTAAGTCACAGTTTTAGTTTAGATTGCATGATGGTAGGTTAGGGATGATAACACAACAAACTCACAACTAATTAGAAATGACATTAACCTTTCGTTACTCCGGTTAAGAATGATAATAACTTACGCTAGCTATGTTGTCATTAATGAAGATAAGGATGACTAGAATACGTAATACCAGAGCAGAGGAAACAACACCCCCACCTGATTTGATGCATGTAGTTACCGAGCTCCAGCGTCAAGTTACGGAACAGCAGCAAATGATCACTACTCTGCTAAATCAACAAGGAAATCCTGTTACCCCGCCAGGACACCAGAATGTAGTACCAGTAATACCACCGGCACCTGCACCACCGGTAGGCCCAGCTCCAGTGGTTTGTCAAGAGGCATACCTGATACAGTGGCAGACACTGAAGCCAGAAGCTTTCTCCGGAAACTGTGAACCATGGGACGCACAGGCCTGGTTCAAGACGGTGGAAAGCATAGTGGAGTTACTGGATTGGCCTGAACACGAGAAGGTTAAATGTGCATCATTCTGCCTTACTGGAGATGCCCGAATGTGGTGGGACAGAGTAAAGGCGAAAAGACAAGTAAATCAGATGATGTGGACAGACTTCGAGACAAAAATTTTCGAAGAATTTTTCCATATGCGAGTCACAAATAAATACTATGATGAATTCACCGAGTTCCGGCAGGGTGATCTATCAGTCAATGAAGTCGTTAAGAAATTCAACCGTCTAGCACGCTTGTGCCCAGAATTGCTCAGTACAGAGAGAGAAAGAGTCAGACTTATGCTGAAGATGCTTAGACCTGAGATAGCCTTGAACGTGGCCGACAGAGTTAATAGACCGCAGACCGCCGAAGAATTAATCAGCAGTGCCCTGATCACGGAACATTATCAGAAGGCAATGAATGAGGGCAAGAATCATACTCAGTCAGGGGGACAGAAATCACAAAGTAACCGAACCAGCTGGAAAGGAAATCATAGTGGCAAGAGAAAGCAATGGGGTGATTCCAAGAGTGGTCCAACCAGCAAGCAACTCATGTTCCCTCAATGTACTACTTGCGGAAAGAAGCATCCAGGGGTATGCCGTATAGGTACAAACAGATGCTACAACTGTGGGATGGAAGGACACATGGCTCGAAACTGCCCTACTCAGATCCAGACACCTATCCCTCTGCAGGTTCAGAACAAAGGTGTGCTTCCATAGCTACACATGATGCAAGCTGCAATAGAAGGCCCGCAGATAAGCCAGGGGAGACTTGAAGCTCCGCCAGTAGTGACGGATGCCAGAATTTTCTCCATCACCAAGGAGGATGCGGCGAAAGCATCTACCGTCGTCACAAGTCAGCTGCTTAACTTTAGTCAGTATACTAAAGCCCTATTTAATACTAAAGATGAATCGATAGTCAAAATTTTTGAGAAGCCGGGGAACATTACGCGTCGTTGGGTTGAAAACATGTCTGGGCAACTCTCCACTTTGACCTTAGCACCGACCTTGTTCGACAATATATTAGAGAAGCAAACCAGTGACCAAAGTCTCCAAAGAATTAAACAAGAAACCTTAGAGGGAAAGAATGACGGGTTCCGTATCGCAGATAGTGGAATATTATACCTCAAGGACCGATTATGTATCCCTGAGGATCCAGAGCTGCGAAAGAAAATACTGGAAGAACCCCATACAACACCCTATGTGATGCATTCGGGTTCCACTAAGATGTACCAAGATCTGAAAAAGAAATTCTGGAGGTCCGGTATGAAAAGAGATGTGGCTCAGTATGTCAGTACCTGTTTGACCTGCCAGCAGGTTAAAGCAGAACACCAGTGTTTAGATCATTTGTTTATTTAATTATCTTGACAGATTACCCCTAGTGTTTAGATTAAGGTTTAAGCCTCATAAACTCTATATTTTTATCATGGCCGAAACTTACAAAAGCAAGAACACAACTTTTAAACAACATATGAGCATGAATCTCTAACAAATTTCATAACACATCATAAATAAATCTATAAGAATGTTAGATTAGGTTTTAAGCCTCATGAACTCTATACTTTTATCATGGCCGAAACTTTCTCAAGTAAGAACACAACTTCTAAACAACATATGAACATGAATCTCTAAGAAATTTCATAACACATCATAAATAAATCTATAAGCATGTTAGATTAAGGTTTAAGCCTCATAAACTCTATATCTTTATCATGGCCGAAACTTACAAAAGCAAGAACACAACTTCTAAACAACATATGAACATGAATCTCTAACAAATTTCATAACACATCATAAATAAATCTATAAGCATGTTAGATTAGGTTTTAAGCCTCATGAACTCTATACTTTTATCATGGCCGAACCTTATAAAAGAAAAGAAGGTCAATAAACATCTTAATAAGAAGATCAATTTAACATCACACACATAATTTCTTTTCTAACTAAATTCATATCATAACCTACTAAAGTACATAAGCATGGTTTCTTCTCTTCATTTTATTTCTAATTCTAAGAGTTCAAATCTTTCGAGAATACCGTAAGCAACTTGTACCACAGGTGAGGGAATACTTACATCCTTATTTGCTTAAGAAAAAGGGATCTTTCTTGTGGAGCCTTCCTAGAGAGGGGTCTTCTTTGTTTTTGGATTTCGGCAAGGAGAGGTGGGGGAAGGTCTTGGTCACGGTGAGGAGGAGGAGAGAGGAGAAAGAGGAGCAAATGAGTTTTCCTCTTTAATTTTCCCTTTTATTCATCATGAGAGGAGGAAGGGAAAATGTACTTTTCCTTCTCCTTTCTTTTACTTCTCCTTAATGAGAAGAGGAAGCAAGAATCCTCTTTTCTTTTGAGAGGGGAAAGGCAACTCTAACTTCTCCTTCTCAATGAAAAATCACTTTTCTTACCCTTAACTATATTGTCACTTCTTTCTTTAACAATAATTTCTCTTAGTCTATTGGTTAACACATGCATATATCTAGTAAGAGATCCAAGGTTCAAGCCTTGGTCATCTCTTTTTTTTTTTGGTTCTATTTTATTTTTATTCTTTTTGCAATTTCCACATAAGGCCTATTTTTATTCATGATAAAAATATCTAAAATCTTGCTAAGTACTCTATGGGTGTTACAGTCCCCCATACCTCATAAAAGTTCATCCTCGAACTTAAAATAGTTCCGGATTCTTCTGCCTCATATCGTCTTCTCGCTCCCATGTGGCTTCTTCGAACCGTTGCTTTTGCCACAGGACTTTTACTAATGGTACTTCTTTGTTCCTTAGTCTTTTGATGCTTCGATCCAATATTTGTACCGGTCGACTTACGTAACTTAGATCCTCTTGCACTTGTACGGTTTGCGGTTCGATCACCTGGTCCATGCTCGGGATACATTTCTTTAACATCGAAACATGGAACACATTGTGGATAGCTGACATCTCCTGAGGTAGCGCTAGTTCGTAGGCCACCTTGCCCACCCTTTTCAGAACTTGATATGGGCCTACATAACGCGGGCTTAGTTTTCCTTTCTTTACGAACCTCATCACTCCTTTCATAGGAGCTACCTTAAGGAACACTGCATCTCCGCCAAGAGTTGTGTTCGAAACATGAAATCAAAAAATAAAATCGATAACAAAAACAATAACTAAAACCGATAACCTCTTGAGTTTGATTTTTCAAGATCTATACAAAAGATGAACTAGTTATGATGCAGAAACTAATAACTAGTTATACCTTTTGTGGCTTATAGACCTCTTGATCTTCTATTGTATTCCTCTCCTTCTCTTGGATGTCGTGTGGGCGACGATCTTCCAAGAGGAAATCCACCCAAGCTTCTTCCTTTGCTTCCAAGATCCGGCCACCAACTAACCTCGAAGGGATGCTAGACAAGAGAGCTTCCTTCTCTTCTTCTTCTCCTTCAATCAATCGGCCACCAAGAGATCTCCCACAATTGATGCCGCCAGCCTCCAAGAGAGAAAACAAAAGGAGAGAAGTGAAAGAATAGGGCCGGCCACCAAGGAATTAGAATAGAAGAATAGAAGATGTGTTATGGGGTGAGGCACCCCCTCCTTCTCTTTTATAATGCTTGGTCTTGGAAAAAAAGGAAAGTTTTAAACATAATTAAAACTTCCTTATATTCCTTTCAAATGACTAAAAAGGAAAGTTTTAAAATAAAAAATTAAAACTTCCTTTTAAGCTTGTCATGGCCGACCATATTCAAGTGCTCCAAACAAGGAAACTTTTAAACACAAAATTAAAACTTCCTTATTTGTTTCCGGTAAGAAATTTTAATAAAAAAAATTTCTCTTTTAAATCCCTTGTTGGTTATAAAAGGAAAATTTTATAAATGAAAATCTTTCTTTTAAAACATATGGATGGTTACCAAAAAGGAAAGTTTTATCAAAAATTAAAATCTTTCTTTTAACTACAAATAAGGAAAGATATCAAATCTTCATCTTAATTCTTTGTACAAAACTATAAAAGGAAAGATTTTAAAATTTAAAACTCTCTTTTAAAACCATATCTTCCACATAAGGAAAGATTTTAAAATTAAGAGCACTCTTCATGTTAAGACAAGAGCATGACCTTATGATGATATGATATGACGATTATAATGATATGATATGCATGACATGTACTTTACTTTGTATAGCTTGTACCGAGGGTGGGCTCCATAAGCGCCCCTAGCCCGACGGATTATGAACGGGTCTAGTAAAAAGGGATGGGCTCTTTAGTACGCCCCTAGACCGACGGACTATGAACAGGTCTAGATCCCTAGTAGGTTCGGGGCTAGCTACCCTGTCCTAGGGATTGCGCGCATTTATGTATGTATGTGGTACAAGCCGGGCCCTCATGATGATGATATTATGTTCAAATATTAAAAGATATGTATAAAGACATCTTGCACTCGACATGGCATATGTTTTAAAAAAAAAGACATTTTTGCATAATGCACCCATTCATATATGATATGTTTCTTTCTATGTACCATGATATGTTATGCTTCTCATGATCTACCTCATATGATTCCTTTGTTTATGATATGTTAGAAACATGTTTCATAAGGATATGTTATGATAAGAAACTATGCTCACCTATTGATGATTATGTTATTTTTCATTGATGATATGCTTGTATGATTTTGCTCGAGATACGGATTTTTGTGAGTAGGAAAGAATCTTACTGAGCTCGTGTGCTCATAGCTTACTTCCTTGTACCACAGATAAAGGCAAGGGATGGATGACCTAAGGGAGCTACAGGGGAGGCAAGGAGGTGTGTGTGGCAGTGGCTCGGCTGAGACCAATAAGACCTGCTACAATGTTTTGTTATGTTTAACATGAACCATTGTATTTACGTTACATTCCAGTATAACTCTATGACATTTCTGCTGCTTTATGTTATAAGAAAGAATTTTTGAATATGTATGTATCCTGGAATAGTTAAGTAAGTAAGTAGCCACGTCCCTTTGAGTAGCAGGGAGGGCGGGCGTTACAACTGTGTCCTAGTTATCTAGGTTGATGATGTCCCCTTGAGGAGCTCATAAGGATTATCATGTAAACCCTGCAGGTGGATTTAGTCTGGCATGATAATGAAGTTAAGTGGTACTACTCTTAGAGCTAGATATTAATTAAGTGAGTTGTCAGTAACTCATTTAATTAGTGGGCATTCGATATCTTAAACATAGGGAGATTAATGCACTCATAATAAAAAGGAGCCCATAATATACTTTGGAATTGGTGCGGTAGTTCAATAATAATTCTTTAGTGGTATAAGTAATTGTTGATGAACTTGAGTTGGGTGTTCGGGGCAAACACAGGAAGCTCAAGCTCATCGGGAGACCAAAACCAATTTCTCCTCTCGGTCCCTATTGTAGCCTCTATAAATTCTTGTATCCATAAAGTCCACTTCTTACCCAAGTAATGGGTCAGTCATATCCTTGCTTGGTGCAAGGGGGCCGACCAAGTATGAGCTAGGAAGCCAAGAGGTGGGGTCGACCACAAGAAAAGGAAAAGGACGTTTTGTTTTTAAAATAAAATTTTGTTAAAATCTTTCCTTATTTGTAGTTATCTACAATGGTTAAAAGAGAGATTTTATTTTGTTAAAATCATTCCTTATTTGTAGTTATCTACAATGGTTAAAAGAGATATTTTATTTTGTTTAAAATCTTTCCTTTTTTGTAGTTATCTAGAATGGTTAAAAGAAATATTTTAATTTCCTTTTATAGCCATCCTCATGGTTTTAAAATATAGTTTTAAAATTTTAAAATCTTTCATTTTATAGCTTTCTACAAAAGATTAAAGAGAGATTTTAATTTTGTTAAAATCTTTCCTTATTTGTAGTTATCTATAATGTTTAAAAGAGAGATTTTAATTTTTGATAAAACTTTCCCTTTTTATGATTTAAAAAGAGAAGATTTAATTAAACTTTCCTTTTTTCTAGTTGTCTACATGTTTTAAAAGAGAGAGATTAATTTTTAAAACTTTCCTTTATTGCCATGTACAATAGAAAATTTAAAAAGAGAGAGATTTTAATTGTTTTAAATCTTCCCTTTTTGCTTTTGTGTGGTCGGCCGACCATGTATTGTTTAAGAGGAAGTTTTAATTTTTTGTTTTAAAACTTTCCTTTTTAGTCATTAGCAAGGATTAAAAGGAAGTTTTAATTTTATTTTAAAACTTTTCTTTTTTGCCTTGAGCAAGGATTATAAAAGAGAGGGAGAGGGAGACTTCATGATAACATAATCTTAGTCTCCTCTCTTGATCCTTGTGTGGTCGACCCTTGCTTCTTCCCTTGCTCCTTGTTTCTTTCTCTCAAGGCCGGCAGCACATCAAAAATTTCTTTTTCTTTGGTGGCTGGATACTTGGAAGAAAAGAAGAAGACAAAGGAAGTTTCCTATTTTGGCATCCCTTGGTGGCTCGAGTTTCTTGGAGGCAAAGAAGTGATTCGGGTGGAGTTATCTTGGTAGATCATCGCCCACACGAAGTCCAAGAGAAGGAGAGGAATACAATAGAAGATCAAGAGGTATTTTAGCTATAAAGAAAGGTATAACTAATTAATGGTTTTTGCTTCAAATTAATTAGTTAGTTTTCTTTATATTGATTCTAAAATACCAACACAAGAGGCTATCAGTTTAAGGTTATCATTTTGTTATCGATTTTATTTTTCAATTTCATGCTTCGATATTGTTCTTCTATTGAGGTCTCTGTAGTTAAACCTAGTTTACTGTAAGAAGTTAAATATCTGATTTCTTTGAAATGCTTTGTCTAGGAAGTGTTGGATGATCCCATACCCAAGAAGGCCTAGTGCCTCGTCATGTATAACCTGGAAGCCAATCTTTAAAATAGATATTTAATTTACTTTTGTAATATGGTTTAACTTATGAAGAACACATCTGTTAAACTTGAAGTAAAAATATTAAGTATCGTTTCCAATCCAAGTTTAACTTCTGAAGGATAATTTAGATTAATAATATTAAACATCATTTGCAATCAAAATTTAACTTCAGTAGAGTACATGGGTAGCCAGGATAGTTCTATGCTTGTACAAATTTTTGTAGAGGAGAAATAGAACAATATTCTGAGTAGCAACCAACAATTGGTATCAAAGCTAGGTTTTTGCCTCTGTATGTTTGGTTTTTCAGTTAATTATGCACTTTTCATACATAAGTTTAGGCAGGATAATAGTAGGATGTGCAAATAGATTAACTCTGTGATTGTAGGCTCCAACTATTATGACCTATTGTGATTGTATTGTTAGTTAGAGCCCTAGAGCCAATCATTTGATGATTGTATGGACTCATTGTATCATATTCTTGTATATTAATAAAGGCATTTGTTTGGTTATTATACTTATTTGTATTAGTTCCAAATAAACTAAGTATAATAGTGTCCTTGAGTAGAAGGTTCATACCTATATCAATCGATTAGTTGAATCGATAGTGAGATGATATAGGGAACACTACTCTAAATCATTCCTAGTCGAGTATTAACATTCAGGAACAATGTTAATGCAATAAGACTAGCATGTAGGTCAGCTCGATGACTTGATCTCACAAGTCATGGATATAGAGATATCAAGCTGACACATGGGTATACATTGGAGAATGTATACTGAATGACCCGCCATGAGAAAGTATCATGGAGCGTTATATGAGTGTCATATACTTTCTCATGTGACTATTAGTATGACTATTAGTCCTTAGGCCTGAAGTCACCATGGATCCCTACATAAGGAGTTATGTACTTTGGTTTCGTCAAACGTCACCCGTAACTGGGTGGACTATAAAGGCGATTACTAGGTATATAACGAATTATGTAGAGGGATGTGAGTGATGTAGATGGGATCTATCCCTCCCATATGACGGGAGCGACATCGGTATTCTTGATAGACTGAGACCACTAAGTGCATGGCCATGCCCTAATGAGTCAACATTAGATGTTGAGCTCATTTGAACGAGTGAGTCTACTTGGAGTTCAAGATTTAGATTGATTAGAGGATGACACGGTCTATGCCTCACATTGATCAATCTAGATGTCTAGGATAGAAGGAAAATGTCACATATTGTGAGGAGTCACAATTAGTAGTCACAAGGTGATGTTGGATCTCAACATTCTTGTAACTTGGGTAGTAATGATGTGTTGCTAGATACCGCTCATTACTTATGCTCCTAAATGGGTTTAGGGCATTGCCAACGTTACAAGAACATATAGGGTCACACACTAAGGACAATTAGATGGAGATTTGGTTCATACGATGAACCAAGAGGATTAGATTCATTTGATGAATCAAATTGGATTAATAGTAATCCAAATAGAGCTACTTGGGTTAGACTCAAGTTGATTCATGTATTTAATGAGTCTAATTTATATTATGACTCATTAGATCAATTTAATTTAATGAATTAGATTCATTATATTAAGTTGGCTTGAATCAAATGGTTAAATTAGATCAACCATGAGAGAGATTGAGTCAAGTTTGACTTGACTAGAGAGGAAGAGGAAGAGTCAAGTTTGAGTTGACTCTTTGCCACATCATGAGTGAGGTGGCAAGATTTGGACCAATAGTGTTGCTCCACATCATCTTGCTTTGCCACCTCATGGAGGTTACAAGCCTCCATTGCATTTAATGTGAGTTAGCCACATTAAATGAGTGGAGGTTACTCATTTGACATCATTGTGAAGTGGCAAGATGTGGACCAATGGTAATGGTCCACATCTTCATGATGTGCCACATCATAGGAGTTACAAAACACCTCTTAATGGCTTCACATTAATTATGATTAATGTGGAATGGGAGTTACACTCCATGGAGTGGCCGGCCACACAAAAGTGGTGAATGAAGTTTGATTTTATTCAAGTATGATTATTACTCATTTCTTCTTCCTCAAGCTCTCCCTCTCCCTCTCCTCCTTGCTTGGCCAAATCTTACCAAGGTGCTAGCACACCTTTGTGTGAGGTTTTCTCCACCTACGAGTCCGTGTGGATACTTCTAGAGGACCGACGCTTGACGGTCTAGAGATCCGGCAATTCCTTGGACGAGCGGGAACGCGAAAAGGGCACGCTTCAAGGTATACTTCTTAACACATAGATCTAGGAGTAGATCTAGATATTTAAAACTCGTACTCGTAATTTTCGTTCGGTTTTCCTTGTACGGATCTACGGCTTTGGGTGATTCGGGGTTTCCGCAACGCGAAAAGCGGTTTTCATGGCCCGAAAAACCCAACAGTGGTATTAGAGCCACGTGCAAGGCTTGTACGAGTTTAATTTTTTGGTTTTATGAAAACCAAAGTTTCTGTAATTTTCTGTAAAATTATGATTTTTGGGTTTTTATGAGTATTTTTCTCGAGTAATCGAAGCACAAGTGTTTAGACGCTTGTAGGCTTCGACTACCGGGAAGATTTTTACAGTGAGCGAAGGCGCTGTAGGATTGCTTAGGAGCAACTCACGATGGTTAGATCGTGGGTAGGGGCACTCCCCCTAACCCCGCAAGGGGATTTGCTTCGCGATTGCGCCCGAAATCGCTAATCGGGACCGCCGGGAAAATTCTTCTCAAAGGTTTCATCCCAAATCGTTTTGGGACAGCGAGTTTAGGCGCTTTTGGATCTCAAAGGAACCCTCGCGATGGTTAGATCGCAGGTAGGGGCGCTGCCCCTGGCCCCGCAAGGGGATCCATTTCGCGATTGCGCCCGAAACCGCTAAACGGGACCGTCGGGAAATTTTACTCGTAAAAATTGTAAAAATTAATTTTAAAATTATAGAAAATTATGAAAATATATAGTTTTGAATTATATATTAATTTTGTGATAGTCATGGCCCAAAAACCCAATATGATTGGATTGTGCTGTAATTCATAATACGGCCTATGTGCCGTTATGTGTTTGCGCGTGTTGTTTGTTTTTATTTTTCCGCGACCTGCGCGTCGTGCCTTTCTCATATATTCTGGTTCTAAATTAGATTTAGACTCGAATGTAACTCGAGTTTCAAATTGTAATGTACAAATTGGAGCGGTGGAGGGTCCACACGAGACGGAGTTCTGAGGCGGGCACGAGCAACACAAGGTGGTCAAAGGGAGGAGCTTGGAGAAGCTGTTGACCCTAGGTTGACCATTCGATCTTCTCATTGGCTTGAGAAGATCATAGTAGGGCCATGACTAAATCACAAATAGATTAATTAGTTAATTGCTTATGTATATGATGCATGTTTAATAAGTAATTGATTAATTAGTGCCTTACGATTAGATTAGATCTAAGTCATGCACATGATGCACCCTTGCGATTAGATTAGATCTAAGTCGTGCACAAGATGCATCCTTTTCGATTAGATTAGATCTCGATCGAACCAACTCTAAATGCCTAACCGTGCCATGATACCTATCACTACCTCGATCACATGTATTGTTGAATCTGCCAAAGCAGAGCAATACATATTATCTTGGTAGGGTACGGAGGGACAATCTTGGTCCCGCCTATCAACGCATGGGTGAATACAAACTCAATTAGATTGAGTATTCCTAGTTACTCGGTTGGATCGAGTCAACTATAGGCATTATTCCAACGGTTGGAAAAGATAGGTCAAAATCACATCTATATTAACTCTCGGACGTATTAGCCAAAGCTAACTCGAGTTTTAATATAAATGCGGATATTGATTCTATAAACAAGAGTTGCATAGAGATGTAATTGGTAATCGTTACCTACCGATCATACTAAGCCTTGGGCGTATTAGCCAAAGCTAACTCAAGGGTTAGTATGATGTGAATCTTGTCCCACAAGAATTATAGAATTCATCATTTAATTAAAGGCCTAATTAAATGATTTTAAAAGAATATGATATTTATTTCGCAAATTTTTCTTGTAGATAACTATGACGGAACACGAATTCCTTCTCCTGCGATCCGCGAGAAGGACAAGCTCAGCTGATTTCTCAGAACTTGAGAATAGTTCTCACCCAAGAACGTAACTTGAGCAGCCCATTCCGGAGGCTCCTCCCGCCAATGCCCCATGAGCCGACAAAGATGCTTATAAGAAGCAACAAGACGACGCATTAGATGTGTCTTGTCTAATGCTCGCGACCATGAACTCAGAAGCAACATGAGTTGATGGGCGCTACGATATGGTTGAGCATCTTCGCCAACTATATCGGGACAAGCGGTATGAGAGATTTGAGATCTTGAAGGCACTGTTTCAGTGGACAGGGCTCCTGTAGGTCCTTATGTACTCAAGATGATTGGGTACATAGAGAACCTACAAAGACTGGGGTTCCCACTTGGCGAAGAGTGGCCACCGACTTGATCTTGCAGTCCTTATCGGATAGCTATAGTCAATTCGTTCTCAACTATAACATGAACGA
The DNA here is from genome assembly GCF_018446385.1 of Zingiber officinale. Lineage (NCBI taxonomy): Eukaryota > Viridiplantae > Streptophyta > Magnoliopsida > Zingiberales > Zingiberaceae > Zingiber > Zingiber officinale. Next base: position 43,591,014 of record NC_056007.1, on the reverse strand, counting down.
GATTGCCCGAGCTACTTAGTATGTTACGAACTGCTGAGATTAACCTTAAGAAGGTTAAGCCCATTCTGATGGTCCGGCACAAGGGCAAGGGCAAGCCCAAAGGTAAGGGAAAGTCCCAAACCAAGGGCAAAGGCAAGGCCCTGAAGCCTAAAGGATGGGTCAGACCGGGCACTGGAAGAGAAACTGCAAGGTATACTTGGAGGATCTTAAGAAGAAGCGAAGTGAGACTTCCACTTCAGGTATATATGTTATAGAAGTCAATCTATCTATTTCTACATCATGGGTATTAGATACTGGATGTGCTTCTCACATTTGTACTGATGTGCAGGCGCTGAGAAATAGCAGAGCATTGACAAAGGGCGAGGTGGACCTACGGAGCAATGGGTTGCTGCTGTTGCTGTAGGAACTTACCATCTATCTCCGCCCTCTGGGCTTGTACTAGATTTAGACGATTGTTATTATGTGCCTGCTCTTATTAAGAACATAGTTTCAGTTTCTTGTTTGGACAAGAAAGGTTACTCTTTTAATAAAAGACAAATGTTGTTCTGTTTATTTAAAAGATATGTTCTATTGTAGTGCACCTCTGATAAACGGACTCTATATTCTAGATCTAGAGAGCCCTATCTATAACGTTAGTACCAAGAGGTTCAAATCGAACGATATGAACCACACCTATCTTTGGCACTGTCGCTTAGGTCATATAAATGACAAGCGCTTATCCCATCTCCATAAGGATGGTATGCTGGACTCATTTGATTTTGAATCATATGAGATATGCGAGTCATGCCTACGAGGCAAGATGACCAAGACTCCCTTTAGTGGGCACAGAGAGCGGATTTGTTAGGACTCATACATAGTGATGTATGTGGCCCTTTCAATGTCTGCTAGGCGGTTATAGGTACTTCATCACATTTATTGACTTCAGTAGATATGATTATGTGTACTTGATGACACATAAGTCTGAATCCTTTGAAAATTTCAAAGAATTCAAGAATGAAGTACAGAACCAGCTTGGCAAGAGTATTAAAATACTTCAATCAGATCGAGGTGGTGAATACTTAAGCCATGAGTTTCGTGACTATTTAGCTGAGTGTGAGATTCTATCCCAACTCACTACTCCTGGAACACCACAGTGGAATGGTGTATCCGAAAGGAGTAATCGTACCTTATTAGATATGGTACGATCTATGATGAGTCACATAGATCTTTCGACATATTTTTGGTCTAGACATGGCAGCTTTCATTCTCAACCGAGTTCCATCCAAGGCCGTGATAAAGACACCATATAGGATATGGACTGGGAGAGATGCCCAGGTGTCTTTTATGAGGATTTAGGGTTGTGAGGCTTACGTATGACGTCAAGTCTCAGACAAGTTAGGACCCAAATCCGACAAGTGCTATTTCATTGGATATCCCAAGGAAACTAAGGGATATTACTTCTATATTCCCAGTCAGCACAAGGTAGTTATGGCAAAGACTGGGGTCTTTCTAGAAAGGGACTTTATTTCTAGAAAGACTAGTGGGAGCCCGTTTGATCTTGAAGAAGTTCAAGATGCGAACGATAGCACTGAAGCCTTGAAGTGTTGTGGATGATGTTGTTCCACAAGGAGTTGAGGAACAACAACCAGTTCAAGTAGACATACCTCTTCGCAGATCTGATAGGGTACGTCGTCAGCCAGAGAGATATTCATTTTTCTTGTCTGACCATGATGACATTGTGCTCATAGAGGATGAGCCTACCACCTATCAGGAAGTTGTGATGAGACCAGATTCCGAGATATGGCAGGTGGATATCAAAATCGCGTTCCTGAAAGGAAACTTGTTTTTTGTAGATCCACCACAGCATACTAGCAGAGTATGCAAGCTACATAAGCTAGCTTCTCGGAGCTGAAATCTTTGATTTGATGATGTAATCAAACAGTTTGGTTTCATCAAGAACGAAGATGATCCTTGTGTCTACAAGAAGGTAGTTGGGAACACAGTTATCTTCCTCATATTGTATGTGGATGACATACTACTCATTGGGGTAACATCTCTTTGCTTCAGTCCGTGAAGACTTGGCTAGGAAGTTGTTTCTCAATGAAGGACTTAGGTGAAGCATCTCGTATTCTGGGAATACAGATCTATAGAGAAAGATCTAAGAGATTGCTTGGCCTAAGTCAGAGTACATATAATGACAAGGTACTCCTTCGGTTTGCCATGCAGAACTCCAAGAAGGGATTTCTGCCTATGTCATATGGCGTGAGTCTTTCAAAGACTCAAGGTCCTTCGTCTAGAGAGGAGAGAGACCGCATGGATCAGATCCCTTATGCCTCAGCCATAGGGTCTATCATGTATGCCATGCTATGTACTCGACCTGATGTCTCATATGCTTTGAGCATGACGAGCAGATACCAGTGAAACTGGATAGTGGTCAAGAATATTCTTAAGTACTTATGAAGGGCTAAAGAATATTTCTTGATATATGGAGGCAATGATGAGCTAATCGTAAAGGGTCACAGTGATGCTCAGGATGATTAAAGATCACAGTCGAGGTTCGTGTTTTGCTTGAATGGTAGTGCTGTGAGCTGACAGTTCTACAACGTTTCCATCTCATTCGAGAGATTATCGATAGAGGAGATGTGAAGATTTGCAGAGTATCTACATCGCCCTTGACCAAGGCTTTGGCACAGAGAAAGCATGATGGTCACACTAGGTCATTAGGCCTTAGAGCCTATCTTGATTGACACTAGTGCTAGTGGGAGATTGTTAGTTAGAGCCCTAGAGCCAATCATTTGATGATTGTATGGACTCATTGTATCATATTCTTGTATATTAATAAAGGCATTTGTTTGGTTATTATACTTATTTGTATTAGTGCCAAATAAATTAAGTATAATAGCGTCCTTGAGTAGAAGGTTCATACCTATATCAATCGATTAGTTGAATCGATAGTGAGATGATATAGGGAACACTACTCTAAATCATTCCTAGTCGAGTATTAACAGGGACAATGTTAATGCAATAAGACTAGCATGTAGGTCAGCTCGATGACTTGATCTCACAAGTCATGGATATAGAGATATCAAGCTGACACATGGGTATACATTGGAGAATGTATACTGAATGACCCGCCATGAGAAAGTATCATGGATCGTTATATGAGTGTCATATACTTTCTCATGTGACTATTAGTATGACTATTAGTCCTTAGACCTGAAGTCACCATGGATCCCTACATAAGGAGTTATGTACTTTGGTTTCGTCAAACGTCACCCGTAACTGGGTGGACTATAAAGGCGATTACTGGGTATATAACGAATTATGTAGAGGGATGTGAGTGATGTAGATGGGATCTATCCCTCCCATATGATGGGAGCGACATCGGTATTCTTGATAGAGTGAGACCACTAAGTGCATGGCCATGCCCAAATGAGTCAACATTAGATGTTGAGCTCATTTGATCGAGTGAGTATACTTGGAGTTCAAGATTTAGATTGATTAGAGAATGACACGGTCTATGCCTCACATTGATCAATCTAGATGTCTAGGATAGAAGGAAAATGTCACATATTGTGAGGAGTCACAATTAGTAGTCACAAGGTGATGTTGGATCTCAACATTCTTGTAAATTGGGTAGTAATGATGTGTTGCTAGATACCGCTCATTACTTATGCTCCTAAATGGGTTTAGGGCATTGCCAACGTTACAAGAACCTATAGGGTCACACACTAAGGACAATTAGATGGAGATTTGGTTCATACGATGAACCAAGAGGATTAGATTCATTTGATGAATCAAATTGGATTAAGAGTAATGCAAATTGGGCTACTTGAGTTAGACTCAAGTTGATTCATGTATTTAATGAGTCTAATTTAGATTATGACTCATTAGATCAATTTAATTTAATGAATTAGATTCATTATATTAAGTTGGCTTGAATCAAATGGTTAGATTAGATCAACCATGAGAGAGATTGAGTCATGTTTGACTTGACTAGAGAGGAAGAGTCAAGTTTGACTTGACTCTTTGCCACATCATGAGTGAGGTGGCAAGATGTGGACCAATAGTGTTGCTCCACATCATCTTGCTTTGCCACCTCATGGAGGTTACAAGCCTCCATTACATTTAATGTGAGTTAGCCACGTTAAATGAGTGGAGGTTACTCATTTGCCACATCATTGTGAAGTGGCAAGATGTGGACCAATGGTAATGGTCCACATCTTCATGATATGCCACATCATAGGAGTTACAAAACACCTCTTTATGGCTTCACATTAATTGTGATTAATGTGGAATGGGAGTTACACTCCATGGAGTGGCCGGCCACACAAAAGTGGTGAATGAAATTTGATTTTATTCAAGTCTGATTATTACTCCTTTCTTCTTCCTCAAGCTCTCCCTCTCCCTCTCCCTCTCCTCCTTGCTTGGCCGAATCTTACCAAGGTGCTAGCACACCTTTGTGTGAGGTTTTCTCCACCTACGTGTCCGTGTGGATACTTCTAGAGGACCGACGCTTGACGGTCTAGAGATCCGGCAATTCCTTGGACGAGCGGGAACGCGAAAAGGGCACGCTTCAAGGTATACTTCTTAACACATAGATCTAGGAGTAGATCTAGATATTTAAAACTCGTACTCATAATTTTCGTTCAATTTTCCTTGCATGGATCTACGGCTTTGGGTGATTCGGGGTTTCCGCAACGCGAAAAGCGGTTTTCGCGGCCCGAAAAACACAACATGTATGTGATTGGACCCTCGGACATGTCAAGCGCATTTTAAATGTGTGCATGATTGTAACTATTAAATATAGTAGGAGTTGTATTAGTTTTAGGATTTTACATTTTTGTTCGATCTAGATTACATGTACATTCCTTCGTGGAATATAGGATGCACATTTTTTTTATAAACTCTAAACACATCGATTATTGGGTTATGAGTAGCTATGTTTTTAATGACCATGTATGCTAGGAATTTACGAATATATTATATGTATAGTGTTAAGAAACATTTTCGAGGATGTGATTTGACTGTGGCCAATCTATGTTATGTATGGGTTAAGTTATGAATCGGGGATCTACGCCCGAGGAGCTTACCAAATTTATGTATGGGTCAAAATATGAACCGGGGACCTAAGCCCGGGGAGTTCGCTCTATTATGTATGGGTCAAGTTAGGAACCTGGGACCTACGCCCGGCGAGCTTGCCACATTATTGATAGTGGTTTCGTTCCGAGGTTCGGATCCCTATCAACCTAGCACTAGGATAAATGTTTGATCAAACAGTTATGTTACGTGGCCACTTTCATTGAACTGAACTCTACTAGAACTTTTACATTTATGTCATGAAAGTGTTTAAGTTAATATTATTATTAGAATATTTTTCCTTATGTTTACGGTATGCAAGCTTTCGATCTACATCTTTTTTCTTTGTCTAACCTAATTTAGTGGATCTGATTATTGGCTATTATGGTTTGAACGTACTGGGTCTTTAGACTCATTATACTATTTTTTTCAGGAGGCGGTACCGATGAGACAAGAGGCTTTGACAATCAAGCAAGCTCAGAATGACGGCAACACAACCCATGGACCGGTTATGAGCTTAGTAATTGTGACTCCTTATTAATAAACTGAGATTAGGTTTTGAGCTTCATGAACCCTAAATCTACTACCCAAGTTACAAGAATGTTGAGATCCAACAACACCTTGTGACTACTAATTGTGACTTCTCACAAAATATGACAAGTGTCCTTCTATCCTAGACATCTAGATTGATCAATATGAGGCATAGACCGTGTCATCCTCTGATCAATCTAAATCCTGAACTCCAAGTAGACTCACTAAATCAAATGAGCTCAATATCTCATATTGACTCATTTGGGCATGGCCATGCACTTCGTGGTCTCACTCTATCAAGAATACTGATGTCTCTCCCGTTATATAAGAGGGATAGATCCCATCTACATCACTCACATCCCTCCGCATAATTTGTTACATACGCAGTAATCGCTTTTATAGTCCACCCAGTTACGGGTGGCGTTTGACGAAACCAAAGTACATAACTCCTTATGTAGGGAACAATGGTGACTTTAGGTCTAAGGACTAGTAGTCATACTAATAGTCACATGAGAAAGTATATGACACTCATATAATGATCCATGATACCTTCTCATGGCGGGTCATTCAGTATACATTCTCTAATGTATATCCATGTGTCAACTTGATATCTCTATATCCATGACTTGTGAGATTAAGTCATCGAGTTGACCTACATGCTAGTCTTATTGCATTAACATTGTCCCTGAATGTTAATACTCGACTAGGAATGATTAAGAGTAGTGTTCCCTATATCATCTCACTATCGGTTCAACTAACCGATTGATATAGGTCAGAACCTTCTACTCAAGGACGCTATTATACTTAGTTTATTTGGCACCAATACAAGTAAGTATAATAACCAAAACAAATGCCTTTTATTTATATAGAATATGATACAACAAGTCCATAATACAATCATCAAATGATTAGCTCTAAGGCTCTATCTAACAATCTCCCACTAGCACTAGTGCCAATCAGTGTAGGCTCTAAGCCCCAATGACCTAGTGTGACCATCAAGCTTCCTCTGTGCCAAAGCCTTGGTCAAGGGATCTGCGATGTTAGCCTCTGTGGGTACTCTGCAAATCTTCACATCTCCTCTCTCGATAATCTCTCGAATGAGATGGAAGCGCCGTAGTATGTGTTTGGTCCGCTGGTGTGAGCGAGGTTCCTTCACCTGTGCTATAGCTCCATTGTTGTCATAATAGAGCTCAATGGGGCCAGCGATACTAGGAACCACCCCAAGTTCATGTTGGTTGCTACTCGGAAAACCTAGAGGTTCCACTGTACAAAAATTTTGTACAAAGGTCTGAACATTTTCCTAACTACCATGTGTTGTTTTAAATTAAATTTTGGATCGCCTGCGGAACTTAACACGTTTGATCCAAAACTTAATCTATTTGTTCTTTTAGGTTTTGACTTGGATCTCCTGCGGAACTTAATACGTTTGATCCAAATCACCTAAGTTATTAATTCCATTAAATATAAATTTCCAAAATTGGTTCCCAGTACTGACGTGGCGAGGTACATGGCCTTCTTGGATATGGGAGCAACAACCACCGACTAGACAAAACCTTTTAAGGAAAGCTAATATTTAATTTCCTAAAATAACTTTAGGTCAACCGAAAAGAACAATCAAATCACAAGGAAAAGAAAAACAAAAGAACACTATAACGAAAACAAATTCGAAACACTAGAATCGTATGCCTCTTGTATTTAGTATTATTTCCAAAAATAACTAGTATGATGCGGAAAGAAAAATTACTAGTTATACCTTTTAGAAAGACCTCTTGATCTTCTACCGTATTCCTCTTTTAACCTCGGACGTTGTGTGGGCAACGATCTTCCTAGATGAGAACCACCTAGGCACCTTCTTTCTTCTTTCTTCAAGTTTCGGCCAAGCACAAGAACTTTCAAAGGATGAAGAATTTTCCACCATCCAAGCTCCAAGGGATGCATGCTTTCTCTCCTTCTTCTCCTTCCTTGATCCGGCCACATCCTCCAAGCTCCAAGAGATGATAGATTTCGGCCACAACAAGAGGAGAGAAGAGAAAGAGAAGGGCCGGCCACCACACCAAGGAAAAGAGGGAGAAAAATAAAATAGAGACCTTAGCATTGAAGCCTCCTCTACCCCCTCTTTTATAATCCTTGGTCTTGGCAAATAAGGAAAATTTAATAAAAACTTCCTTAATTCTTTTACCATTGAAAAGAAAAATTTATTTAACTAAAAAAAAAATTTCTTTTCAATTTGTAATGGCCGGCCACCACATAAATTCTCCAAGCAAATAAAATTTTAAACAAAAATTAAAACTTCCTTATTTGCTCCGGAAATTTATAAAAAATTTGTCCAATAATTTTTCCCTTCATGATTGGTTTATAAAAAGGAAATTTAATAAATTAAAATCTTCTTTTTAAACATGTGGATAAAAAGAAAGTTATCTCTATAAATTAAAATCTCTTTTAATCTACAAATAAGGAAAGATATCAAATCTTTTCTTAATCTTTTGTAGAAACTTATAAAAGAGAATATTTAATTTTAAACTCTCTTTTAAATCATGAACATGGTTAAAAAGGAAAGTTTTCTTAAAATTTAAAATCCTCCTTTAATCAACAAATAAGGAAAGATTTCAAATTTTAAACTCTCTTTTAATCATGCAGACGATTTACAATTAAGGAAACTTTTTACCAAAAATTAAAATCATCCTTTTAAACTACAAATAAGGAAAGAGATTAATCTCTTCTCTTAATCTTTTGTAGAGAGCTATAAAAGGAAATTTTTAATTTTTAAACTCTCTTTTAAAATCATGATATCCACATAAGAAATAATTTTAAAAAAAATCCTCTTTAATATTCTAGTGGCCGGCCACCTAAGCTTGGGACCCAAGCTTTGGCCGGCCACCTACATGGCTCATCCACTTGGTCTTGGCCGGCGCTAGCTTGGGTTCCAAGCTAGCTTGGCCAGCCCCATTGGATAGGTAAGAAGGTGGGTATGCGGTGGGTATAAATCTCTATATACTAGAGGCTACGATAGGGACCGAGAGGAGGAATTGATTTTGGTCTCCCGATAAAATTAAGCATCCCGTGCTCGCCCCGAACACACAACTTAATTTTATCAATAATAATTCATTCCACTAGAGAACTATTATTGAACTACCGCACCAATCCCAAATTACATTTTTGGCTCCTTCTTATCATGAGTGTGTTAGTCTCCCTGTGTTTAAGATAACAAATGTCCACTAATTAAGTAAGTTACTGACAACTCACTTAATTAATATCTAGCTCCAAGAGTAGTACCACTCAACTTCATCGTCATGTCGGACTAAGTCTACCTGCAGGGTTTAACATGACAATCCTTATGAGCTCCTCTTGGGGACATTCTCAACCTAGATTACTAGGACGCAGTTTTCTTCTATAATCAACAATAAACACTATAAGTGATATCATTTCTCAACTTATCGGGCTTATTGATTCATCGAACTAAATCTCACCCATTGATAAATTAAAGAAATAAATATCAAATATATGTGCTTATTATTATATTAGGATTAAGAGCACACACTTCCATAATAACTGAGGTCTTTGTTCCTTTATAAAGTCAGTATAAAAGAAACGACCTCTAATGGTCCTACTCAATACACTCTTAGTGTGCTAGTGTAATTATAAAGTTAAGATAAACTAACACCTAATTACACTACGACCTTCCAATGATTTGTTCCTTTCCATCATGGTCGTGAGCTACTGTTTATAATTTATAAGGTACTGATAACATGATCTTCTGTGTGTGACACCACACACCATGTTATCTACAATATAAATTAATTGAACAACTACATTTATCACAAATGTAGACATTTGACCAATGTGATTCTTATTTCTAGATAAATGTTTTATACCAAAAGCTAGGCTTTTAGTATACATTCTAACAATTTCCCACTTATACTAAAAGACTAAGCTGTCATATCTGCTGCCATACATCTGATTCCTATGCCTTTCAAAAAGCTCTTGCCTTAAGGACCTTAGGTTATCATCTGATGCAATCTAGGTGGCAACAACTTCTCCTCGTTATACAATTTCTCGTATTCGGTAGTACTTGCGCTCTATTGTGTTTACTTGCCTTATAGACTCATGGTTTCTTCGAGTTTGCTACTGTACCATTATTATTACAATAAATTGTAATAATCTTTGGACAAACTAGAAATCATATCTAAGTCTATCTTGAGGTTATTAAGTCATTCAGCTTTTATGGCTACCTCAGAGGCTTGCCATATACTCAGCTTCTATGGTGGAGTCCAGAAAAACACCTATGCTTATCACTCTTCCATAGTTATGACTTTTCCTCCTAAAGTAAACACAAAACCCCGAGGTTGACTTATTATTGTCCCTATCCGATTGGAAGTCAAAATCCGTGCAACCTACAGGAACCAAATTAACTGCCTTGTAAGCTAGCATATAATCTCTAGTGCCTCTAAGGTACTTTTAATATATGCTTTACTGCAGTTCAATGTCCTTGTCTAGGGTTATTTTGATATCTGCTAACTATGCCCTTGGCAAAACAGATTTCTGATCTCGTGCATAGCATACATTAGGTTGTCTAACTGCCGAAGCATAAAGAACTGCCTACATGTCCTCAATCTCCTTTGATGTCATCGGAGACATCTCTTTAGATAAAGACACTCCATGCTTAAAAGGTAAGAAACCTTTCTAGGAGGTTTGCATGCTAAAAACGAGCAAGGATTTTTTCGATGTATTAAGCTTGGGATAAGTAATATATATATATATATATATATTTTTTTTTTTTTTCTTGTGATCTCTTATTACTTTGATCTCAAAAATATATACATTCTCCCAAGTCCTTTATATCGAATTATTTGGACAACCATACCCTTACTTATGACAATATTTTGATATTGTTTCCAACTACCAAAAATGTTATCTACGTATAGTACAAGAAACACCACCACGTTTCCATCACACCTTTTGTATACACAATACTTATCCGTTTACTAAATAAATCCATAGGTCTGGATTACTTTGATAAACTGGATGTTCCAAGACCTTGAAGCTTTGCCTTAGTCCATAGACTGATTGAGCTTGCACACAAGATGCTCTTAGCCCTTTACAATGAACCCTTCTGGTTGCTTTATATGGATGCTTTCTTCAAGACTTCCATTAAGGAATGTTGTCTTGACATCCACTTGCCAGATAGATAAAAGAATCCGGATAGACTTAAGCATGGCTACCAGTGAAAAAGTTTCCTTTTTCATCTAGCCTTGCTTTTGAAAGTTTCTACCTTCCTGTCTATCCCTCTTTTCCTATTATAGACCTTTTTACTCCCAAAGGCTTTTACACCATACAAGCTTCCAGATTTTATTAGAATACATATATTCTAATTCTGTTATTCATTACTCTTTGCTAAGATGTTGCATCTTTATCTTGAGTGCTTCGTCATATGTCCGAAGATCAGGTTCATGTCCTCCAGGGATCGAGTCCAAAAACTCTCCCAAAACATGAATCCTTTTAGGTTGCCTAACAACCCTCCCACTACGACAAGGCACTTTCTGCAATTGTGTATCATTTGTGATACGTGTTGCAGTTTCCTTGTGGTATCTCATCTTGTACAGTTGGTACTAGATTAGACATGTCTTTTATTATTTCCTTAAGAACAAATTTTCTTATGGGCACATGGTTTATTACATAGTCCTTAAAAATCGGTCATTGATGCTAACAATGACCTTCTGATTTTTAAGACTATAAACCTACTTTCATTTCTCTAGGATAACCCACAAACAAGTGAATTCCTGTCCAACTTATCATTGTCTCTCTTCAGCATATGTGTTGGACTACCCGAATCCGAATATGATTCAAAATAGGCTTACGTCTATTCAGAAATTTTATATGAGTAGAGAGTTCTGACTTTGGAAGGTATTATGTACACTTCTGTTTCTAGTGTATATCCTTAAAACGAATTTGGTAATTCATCATCAATCTACTTATTTCTATAAGAGTTTTATACCTTCTTTCTACTACACCATTCTGTAGGGGTGTAGCGGGTGCAGTTAGTTGGGATTGAATCCCTACTTCTGATAAGTGACTCCTAAATTCTCCCAAGAGGTACTTGCCACTACGATCTCACCATAGTGTCTTGATACTTTTACTTTGTCGTTTCTCCACATCAGCCTAGTACTCTTTGAACTAATCAAAGCACTTAGACTTGCGACACATCAAGTAAATGTATCCATATCTCAAATAGTTGTCTATAGACAAAATATTTGAAACAACCTCTTGCCTGGATAGTCAAAAGTCTTCACAAATCAGAATGAACCTATTCCTATATATCTTTGGCTCCAAACCCCTTAGACTTAAAAGCTTCTTGGTTATTTTTCCTTCCAAGTAAGACTCACAGGTTGGAAAGATTTCCACTACCAATGAACCCAAAAGTTCATCAGCTACCAATGAATCCTACTCAAGTTAATATAACCTAGCCTTAGATGCCAAAGATATAACTAGTTCATTTCCAAAGGTTGCTTTCTCTTAAGATTAGAAGATGTGTTACTAATTTCCATTTGTTGCATCGTGGGAGTTATTGGATTATAAATTGTCAACCATCATACCAGAATAGATAACTTCCCTATTTTTCTTGATAACAACTTTGTTATCAAAATAGACACAATATCTATTCTATAATAGTTTAGAAACTGAAATCAGGTTCTTTCTAAACTTAGTATGTAAAGATAATTTCTAATAATCTAAATTTTATTTCTATTAGAGAATAAGCCTCTCCCACTGCAACAGTTGCTACTTTTGCAGTAGTGCTCATGTGGACGGTGTTTTTATTTTCATTTAGTTGTCGGGTTTCCTGGAACCCTATAATGAATTGCAGACATGATTAATGGTATCTGTATCTACACTCCAGGTTCTGGTAGATAACACCACTATACATGTTCCAACTAATGAATTAAATACACCTAAATTGTTCTTAGTTCTAAGAAGACAGTCTACCTTAATGTCCAAGTCCTATTTTCAATCATTATAATTGGGACTACTAAGTCTTTTCTATAGTATAACAACTAGGGGATTGACAAACATTTTAAATCCTAAGAATCACAAAAATATTTGGTCAAGATCAATTCCTTAAAATCCCCATGAATTTTGTATGTCACGATAGTGTGGACGTATACAAAATCAAAGAAAAGATTTTATCCATTAATTTTATTATCTCGTCAACTTTACTTTATAACGAATAAAATTAATAGTTGATTTTTCTTTGATCAAATATTTGGTCAAAAATTTTGAATTTAAAATAACATTGGTTCCTCAAACAATATTATTTAAATTCACCAACACCTCAAACACCATGAATTTTGCATGCCACGATAGTGTGGACGTATACAAAATTAAACATTTGTAAGAGGAGGGGTTTACCCATTAATTATCTTGTCAATAAATCTTTATGATAAATAAAATTACCTCAAACACCGTGAATTTTGTATGCCACGATAGTGTGGACGTATACAAAATCAAACATTTGTAAGAGGGGTTTTTAATTTTATTATCTTGTCAACTTATTTATTTGACAAATCAATAGTTGGTTTTCTTCGGTCACACAAATAATAGCAGTGACTCCGATGGGGAGGATACTATTAGACGTGCCTAAGTGTATACCATTACTTGACACTAAGTCTGTTAATAAGATTGTGTCCCTTCCGATGGAGAAGATCACACGCTCTTAATTAACTTCCTATAGTCATCTAAAATGAAAGTTTAAGCTAGTGATATGCAAACATGCTCATCCGATATGGAGGAAGGCACTCAGAGCCAACGCGCAAGCTTGTTGCATCACTTATAAACTAGTAATGGAGACTGTGGAATTTATTTAAAATAAATCCCTCTCCCACTTAGTTATTTAAAGTGAGGAATTTTGACTATGCTAGCCTACTTAGCATGCATACTAACAAGCACACACAACACAGCATAAAAAGCAATAAAATAGAAAAACTAATTTTCAACTATTATGGCTTTTATCTATTGCTGTCCTCCGTGTGTCGCTAACCCTAGCTGCTGCCATCTTTGGCCACCGCCACCGGGTCTAGTTGTCGCATCCATCTTGCTCCTTGTTCCGTTGCGCCTCTGATCCTCAAAAGGTTCCACGCCTTGCAAGATTCGATCCACGACATAAATAGAATTTTATATTTTTCGATCCTATATTCCTCGAAGGAATGTACATGTAAACTAGATCGAACATAAAATAAAATTTACATCCATCGATCCTATATTCCATAAAAGGAATGTACATGTAACTAGATCAAAAAATAAAATCCTAATAAAACTAAATACAGCTCCTGCTGTATTTTATAATACAATCATGCACACACAATAAAATGCCCTTGACATGTCCAAGGGTCTAATCACACACATAATAACTCTAAGCCATAATAGTTGGATCCTGCATCCACAAAGTTAGCACATCCTACTATTAACCTGCCTAAATTATGTATGACATGTGCATAATTAAACTAATACCAAATACACAGAGGCAAAACCCTAGCTCAGATACCAATTGTTGGTTGCTACTCAGAAAACCTAGAGTTTCCACTGTACAAAAATTTTGTACAAAGGTCTGAACCTTTTCCTAGCTACCATGTGTTCTTTTAAATTAAATTTTGGATCGCCTGCGGAACTTAACACGTTTGATCCAAAACTTAATCTATTTGTTCTTTTAGGTTTTGACTTGGATCTCCTGCGGAACTTAACACGTTTGATCCAAATCACCTAAGTTATTAATTCCATTAAATATTAATTTCCAAAATTGGTTCCCAGTACTGACGTGGCGAGGCACATGGCCTTCTAGGATATGGGAGCAACCACCACCGACTAGACAAAACCTTTTAAGGAAAGCTAATATTTAATTTCCTAAAATAACTTTAGGTCAACCGAAAAGAACAATCAAATCACAAGGAAAAGAAAAACAAAAAAACACTATATCAAAAACAAATTCAAAACACTAGAATCATATGCCTCTTGTATTTAGTATTATTTCCAAAAAATAACTAGTATGATGCGGAAAGAAAAATTACTAGTTATACCTTTTAGAAAGACCTCTTGATCTTCTACCGTATTCCTCTTTTAACCTCGGACGTTGTGTGGGCAACGATCTTCCGAGATGAGAACCACCTAGGCACCTTCTTTCTTCTTCCTTCAAGTTTCGGCCAAGCACAAGAACTTCCAAAGGATGAAGAATTTTCCACCAACCAAGCTCCAAGGGATGCATGCTTTCTCTCCTTCTTCTCCTTCCTTGATCCGGCCACATCCTCCAAGCTCCAAGAGATGATAGATTTCGGCCACAACAAGAGGAGAGAAGAGAAAGAGAAGGGTCGGCCACCACACCAAGGAAAAGAGGGAGAAAAATAGAATAGAGTCCTTAGCATTGATGCCTCCTCTACCCCCTCTTTTATAATCCTTGGTCTTGGCAAATAAGGAAAATTTAATAAAAATTTCCTTAATTCTTTTGTCTTTGAAAAGGAAAATTTATTTAATTAAAAAAAAATTTCTTTTCAATTTGTAATGGCCGGCCACCACATAAATTCTCCAAGCAAATAAAATTTTAAACAAAAATTAAAACTTCCTTATTTGCTTCCGGAAATTTATAAAAAATTTGTCCAATAATTTTTCCCTTCATGATTGGTTTATAAAATGGAAATTTAATAAATTAAAATCTTTCTTTTAAATGTGTGGATAAAAAGAAAGTTATCTCTATAAATTAAAATCTCTTTTAATCTACAAATAAGGAAAGATATCAAATCTTTTCTTAATCTTTTGTAGAAACTTATAAAAGAGAATATTTAATTTTAAACTCTCTTTTAAATCATGAACATGGTTAAAAAGGAAAGTTTTCTTAAAATTTAAAATCCTCCTTTAATCAACAAATAAGGAAAGATTTCAAATTTTAAACTCTCTTTTAATCATGTAGACGATTTACAAATAAGGAAAGTTTTTACCAAAAATTAAAACCATCCGTTTAAACTACAAATAAGGAAAGAGATTAATCTCTTCTCCTAATCTTTTCTAGAAAGCTATAAAAGGAAATTTTTAATTTTTAAACTCTCTTTTAAAATCATGATATCCACATAAGAAATAATTTTAATAAAAATCCTCTTTAATATTCTAGTGGCCGGCCACCTAAGCTTGGGACCCAAGCTTTGGCCGGCCACCTACATGGCTCATCCACTTGGTCTTGTCCAGCCCTAGCTTGGGTTCCAAGCTAGCTTGGCCGGCCCCATTGTATGGGTAAGAAGGTGGGTATGCGGTGGGTATAAATCTCTATATACTAGAGGCTACGATAGGGACCGAGAGGAGGAATTGGTTTTGGTCTCCCGATAAAATTAAGCATCCCGTGCTCGCCCCGAACACACAACTTAATTTTATCAATAATAATTCATTCCACTAGAGAACTATTATTGAACTACCGCACCAATCCCAAATTACATTTTGGGCTCCTTCTTATCATGAGTGTGTTAGTCTCCTTGTGTTTAAGATAACAAATGTCCACTAATTAAGTAAGTTACTGACAACTCACTTAATTAAATCTAGCTCCAAGAGTAGTACCACTCAACTTCATCGTCATGTCGGAATAAGTCTACCTGCAGGGTTTAACATGACAATCCTTATGAGCTCCTCTTGGGGACATTCTCAACCTAGATTACTATGACACAGTTTCCTTCTATAATCAATAACACACACTATAAGTGATATCATTTCCCAACTTATCGGGCTTATTGATTCATCGAACTAAATCTCACCCATTGATAAATTAAAGAAATAAATATCAAATATATATGCTTGTTATTATATTAGGATTAAGAGCACACGCATCCATAATAACTGAGGTCTTTGTTCCTTTATAAAGTCAGTATAAAAGAAACGACCTCTAATGGTCCTACTCAATACACTCTTAGTGTACTAGTGTAATTATAAAGTTAAGATAAACTAACACCTAATTACACTACGACCTTCCAATGATTTGTTCCTTTCCATCATGGTCGTGAGCTACTGTTTATAATTTATATGGTACCGATAACATGATCTTCTGTGTGTGACACCACACACCATGTTATCTACAATATAAATTAATTGAACAACTACATTTATCACAAATGTAGACATTTGACCAATGTGATTCTTATTTCTAGATAAATATTTTATACCAAAAGCTAGGCTTTTAGTATACATTCTAATAGTTCAGTGATGAACTTGCGGATCCAAACTGCCTCCTTTGCTGCCTCTGATGCAGCAATGTACTCGGCCTCTGTCGTAGAATCAGCTACTATGTCCTGTTTCGAACTCTTCCAGCTCACAGCACCACCATTAATGCAAAATACGAACCCTGACTGCGATCGATAATCATCCTAGTCGGTCTGGAAGCTAGCATAACTGTAACCCTTTACAGCTAGCTTATCATTGCCTCCATATATCAAGAAATTGCAACCAGAAGCTTTTCAATGCATTCAGAAATTGTAACAACACTTGTGCGCTTCCACTGTTTAGATTAGCTTCTCTCTTTCTATGCCAACACTGCTGTAAAAGAGGCTTCTCCGCCTGAAGGAGATAGTAGTGCGATCAACTTCCTTTGATTAACAACCTCCCTGGTTGTAACCAAATCAAATCCGGTGCCTCGTTTTTTATTTTCTGTTTATTTTATTATTCTTCTAGTGTTGGTTTGAAAAGTCGAGAAGGGCCGATTTTAATTATTTTCAGGGCTATTCAACCCCCCCTTCTAGTCGGCCCAACGGTCCTATAAGTGCTATCAGAGCCGAGGCGCTTTAGGAGGACTAACCACCGAATGAAGCAACGAGATGGCCAGACCAAGCATCCACCCACCGAAATTCGAAGGGGATTTCGCCACTTGGAAAAAGCTGATGCAGGTATTCTTTACCACCAATTTTGAATTAATGCTTACAATGGAATTTGATTTTACAACACCGGAAGGTAAGGAGAAAAACAATTGGATGAAAAAGGAGCAGGCCGACTTCGTGGCGAACGGCAAAGCATAATACCATCTGCTAAGTGTTCTTCCTCCTCAAGAAGTCAACAGGATTGGGAACTACGACTCGGCAAAGGAACTTTGGGAGAAGTTCCTCGAGCTGCACGAAGGGACGTTCGAAGACAAGCTCGCTAGAAGAGATCTACTTCGCAATCAGCTCACCAACCTGTGACTTGGGGAAGATGAGACGGTTGCGCACCCGCACTCGAGAATCAAGGAGATCATCACCGGACTCTCAAATCTCGGAGAAAAGGTAAGTAACCGAGATTCGCTAAGGTACGCTTTGAATTCCTTTCCTAGAAATACCAAATGGGCATCATTAGTAGATGCCTTTTACATTTCTAAAGATTTAGAAAAGATTTCGTTAGAAGAATTTTTCTCGACTTTTGAAGTGCACGAATCAAGATGTGCAGGTTCGAAAGAGCACAAGAACAACATCACCCTCAAAGCTTCGAGAAACGAACCTGAGTCAGAATCTTCTCTCGATGACGAGGAAATGGTAATGATGGTAAGAAGATTCAAGAAACTTTGTAAATCTAGATCTACTAACCATCCGCAGGGGAAAAAGAAAAGGACGATCCGCTGCTACCACTGTGATGAAGAAGGGCACATCAAGGTCAACTGCTCCAAGCTGAAGAACAAGGACAAGGAAAGTGTTGGTTCCACTATTGATGGAAAGTGATGTAGAAGAGTATCCCATTGAAGGTGAAGAAGCCCTTGTCACTAGGCTTGCTCTAAATGTGCAAGTGATGGAAGAAGATGAAGAACAACGAGACAACATATTTCATACTCATTGCCACATCAAAGACAAGGTATGTAGTATGATTATAGATAGGGGAAGTTGCACTAATGTAGCTAGTGCTATCTTGGTTGAGAAATTATGCTTACCTACCACTAAACATCCTAGACCTTATAAACTACAATGGTTGAATGTTTGTGGTGAAGTTAAGGTCAATAAGCAAGTGTTGGTTTCATTATCCATTGGTAAGTATCATGACGATGTTCTTTGTGATGTAGTACCAATGCATGCAAGTCATTTGCTTTTAGGTAGACCATGGCAATTTGATAGGAGGGTCATGGCAAGATGGGTTCACAAATAAATATTCTTTTAAGATGCATGGTAAACTTCTAACTCTTGTACCATTAACTCCTAAGCAAGTATATGAAGATAAATTGAGGATAAAAAATGAGAGTGAAAAAAAGAAAAGACTGTGAGAGAAAAAAATGGAAAAGAAAAGGAGTGTGAGAAAATAAAAAGTGAGGATGAGAGGAGTGAAAAAAAGAATGAAAAAGAAAAAAAAATCTAAAACAAGAGAGTCAAAAAGTGAGCTTTTATGGAAAAGAAAGAGAGGTTAAGAGAGCTTTTTATTCTCAATAGCCGATAATTGCACTTTTGTACAAGGAGACTTATTTTAACACTAACAATCTTAACCCTTCTTTGTCTAGTGATGTTAAATCTCTTTTGCGGGAATTTAATGATGTCTTTCCTAAATAAGTTACTGATGGATTGCCACCACTTAGGGGAATAGAGTACCAGATTGACGTCATCCCAACAGCAGTCATTCCTAATCGACCAGCCTATAGGAGCAATCCTATGGAGATGAAGGAGCTTCAAAAGTAAGTTGAAGAGTTGATGAGAAAAGGGTATTTCCGAGAAAGTTTGAATCCTTGTGCAGTTCTTGTTTTGCTTGGACCTAAGAAGGATAGAACCTGGAGAATGTGCATTGATTGCAGGGCTATCAACAAGATTATGGTAAAGTATCGTCATCCTATTCCTAGATTAGATGCTATGCTAGATGAACTACATGGGCCCTACATTTTCTCTAAAATTGATTTGAAGTCTGGCTATCATCAAATTCGTATGCGTGAGGGAGATGAATGAAAAACTGCATTTAAGACTTGGTATGGTTTGTACGAATGGTTAGTCATGTCATTTGGGCTAACTAATACACCAAGTACTTTCATGAGATTAATGAACCATATTTTGCGTGCTTATATTGGGATCTTTGTTGTAGTATATTTTGATGACATTTTGATTTATAGTAAACATTTAGATGAGCATCTCAATCATTTACAAAAAGATGAAAAATTGTATGCTAACCTCAAAAATGTTCTTTTTGCACTACTCAAATAGAGTTTCTTGGTTATATTGTTAGTGCTAAGGAAATAGCAGTTAATGACGAAAAGATTAAGGCAATTTGCGAGTGGCCAACACCAAAAACGATAACTGAGGTACGTAGCTTTCACGGGTTGGCAACTTTCTATAGGAGGTTTGTTAAAAATTTTAGTTCCATATTTGCACCCTTGACTGAAGTTGTTAAAAATAAGGTTGGGTTTCATTGGGGTAGTGAACAAGTTCCAGCTTTCAACTTACTTAAGGAGAAGCTAAGTTCTGCACCATTACTTGCATTACCTAACTTTGCTAATGTTAGCTAGAGCCCTAGAGCCAATCATTTGATGATTGTATTTTGGACTTGTTGTATCATATTCTATATAAATAAAGACATTTGGTTTTTGGTTATTATACTTACTTGTATTGGTGCCAAATAAACTAAGTATAATAACGTCCTTGAGTAGACGGTTCTCGCCTATATCAATCGGTTAGTTGAACCGATAGTGAGATGATATAGGGAACACTACTCTTAATCATTCCTAGTCGAGTATTAACATTCAGGGACAATGTTAATGCAATAAGACTAGCATGTAGGTCAACTTGATGACTTGAACTCACAAGTCATGGATATAGAGATATCAAGTTGACACATGTGTATGCATTAGAGAATGTATACTGAATGACCCGCCATGAGAAAGTATCATGGATCATTATATGAGTGTCATATACTTTCTCATGTGGCTATTAGTATGACTACTAGTCCTTAGACCTGAAGTCACCATGGATCCCTACATAAGGAGTTATGTACTTTGGTTTCGTCCAATGTCACCCGTAACTGGGTGGACTATAAAGGCGATTACTGGGTATGTAACGAATTATGCAGAGGGATGTGAGTGATGTAGATGAGATCTATCCCTCCTATATGACGGGAGCGACATCGATATTCTTGATAGAGTGAGACCACGAAGTGCATGGCCATGCCCAAATGAGTCAATATAGGATATTGAGCTCATTTGATTGAGTGAGTCTACTTGGAGTTCAAGATTTCGATTGATTAGAGGATGACACGGTCTATGCCTCACATTGATCAATCTAGATGTCTAGGATTGAAGGACACTTGTCATATTTTGTGAGGAGTCACAATTAGTAGTCACAAGGTGATGTTGGATCTCAACATTCTTGTAACTTGTGTAGTAATGATGTGTTGCTAGATACCGCTCATTACTTATGCTCCTAAATGGGTTTAGGGGCATTGCCAATGTTACAAGAACCTATAGGGTCACACACTAAGGACAATTAGATGGAGATTAGGTTCATTAGATGAACCTAAATGATTACATTCATATGATGAACCAAATTGGATTAAGAGTAATCCAAATAGGCTAATTGAGTTGGACTCAATTTGGTTCATGTGTTAAGTGAGTCTAATTTGGACTTAGACTCATTTAATTAATTTAATTCAATGAATAGAGATTCATTAAATTAAAATTGACTTGAACCAATGGTTAGATTAGATCAACCAAGGGAGAGAAGTGGTCAAGTTTGACTTGACTTAAGTAGGAAGATGAAGAGTCAAGTTTTGACTTGACTTTGACTTGACCAATGCCACATCATCAAGGCTTCTTCATTTGGTCATGTTTGACTTGACCAAATGCCACCTCATGGAGGAGATCAAGAGACTTGACTCTTGATATTCCATGGGGGTAACATGCCTTGAAGTGGCCGACCACTTTTAGGTGGAATGAAAAAAAAAAATTGATTTTTCATTAAAGTGGTTGTAACTCCATCTTCTTCTTCCTCTTGAGTTTTTCTTCATGCTCTCCCTCTCCTCCCTACTGATCTCTAAGGTTTCTAGCACATCCTTAGAGATTTTTCTCCATCTCTTGCTTGTGTGGATACACATAGAGAAGTGTCTACTTTGACACTTTCGAGATCAGGCGAACCGAGGACAAGCGAGATTGCGAAGGGCTTCGCATCAAGGGTATTTTCTTTCTTCATGTAGATCTAGGAGTAGATCTAAGTTGTAAACTCGTATTCATAAATTTTGTTCTATATTCTTCGCACGAGATCCGTTGGCTAGGGTGATTCGGGGTTTCCGCGACGCGAAAAAGCGGTTTTCGCGGCCCGAAAAACCCAACAGTGGTATCAGAGCCACGTGCGAAGCGAGTACGAGTTTAGATTCATATTTTTATGAAAAATATAGATCTGTAAACTTTCTGTAAATTCATGTTTTTATAGTTTTAATGGGTATTTTTCTCGTAGAAGCGAAGCACAAGTGTTTAGACACTTGTAGGCTTCGACTACCGAGAAGAATTTTCCGAAACGGCAATGTTTCGCCCCAAAATTTTTTTTGGGACAGCGGGCTTAGGCGCTGTTAGATTGCAAAGGAACCCTCGCGATGGTTAGATCGTGGGTAGGGGCGCTGCCCCTGGCCCCGCAAGGGGATTCGTTCCGCGATGGCGCCCGAAAACGCTAAACGGGACCGCCGGGAAAAAATTTACTCATAAAATTGTAAAAATTATTAAAATTACAGAAAAAATTATGAAAAATATATAATTTAGAATTATATATTAATTTTGTGATAGTCATGGCCCAAAAAGACCCAATAAGATTGGAATTGTGTTGTAATTCATATTATGGCCTGCGCGCCGTTATTTGTGATGCGTGTGCTGTATTTATTTTTAATTTTATTTTCACGACCTGCGCGTCGTGCCTTTCTCTTATATTCTGGTTGTAAATTAGATTAAGACTCGAATGTAACTTGAGTTTCAAAATTGTAATGTTAATTTTGAAGCGGTGGAAGGTCCACACGAGACGGAGTTACGAGGAGGGCACGAGCAACACGAGGTGGTCAACGGAAGGAGCTTGAGAAGCTGTTGACCTTAGGTTGACCATCTGATCTTCTCATTGGCTTGAGAAGATCGTAGTAGGGCCATGACTAAATCACAAATTAATTTAATTAATTGCTTTTGTGTGTATGTGATGCATGCTAGTTAATTAAGTAATTAATTAGTGCCTAACGATTAGATTAGATCTAAGTCGTGCACATGATGCACCCTTCGATTAGATTAGATCTATCGAGTATATGATACGCATCATCGTTTAGATTAGATCTAAATCACGTCAACTCGTAATGCCTACCATGCCATGATACCTACCACTACCTCGATCGCATGTAGTTGTTGAATCTGCCAAAGCAGAGCAACACATACTATCTTGGTAGGGTACGGAGGGACAATCTTGGTTCCGCCTATCAACGCATGGGTGAGTACAACTCAATTAAATTGAATATTCCTAGTTAACTCGGTTGGATCGAGTATAACTATGAGCATTCTTCCAACGGTTGGAAAGTTAGGTCAAAATCACATATATATTAACTCTCGGGTGTATTAGCCAAAGCTAACTCGAGTTTTAATATAAATGCGGATTTTGATTCTATAAACAAGAGTTGCATTGAGATGTAATTGGTAATCGTTACCTACCGATCATACTAAGTCTTGGGCTTATTAGCCAAAGCTAACTCAAGGGTTAGTATGATGCGGATCTTGTCCCACATGAATTATAGAATTCAATGGAAGCATCATTTAGTTAAAGGCCTAATTAAATGATTAAGAATATGATATTTATTTATGCTTTTATTTCTGTTGTAGATTACCATGACGTCGAATACGAACACCTTCTCCCTGCGATCTGTCCTCGAGAAGGACAAGCTCAACGGAGCAAACTTCCTGGACTGGTACAGGAACCTGAGAATAGTTCTCACCCAAGAACGTAAACTGTACGTTCTGGAGCAGCCCATTCCGGAGGCTCCTCCTGCCACTGCCCCGCGAGCTGACCGAGATACTTTCAAGAAGCATCAAGATGACGCATTAGATGTGTCTTGTCTAATGCTCGCGACCATGAACTCTGAGCTTCAGAAGCAACACGAGTTAATGGGCGCTTACGATATGGTTGAACATCTTCGTCAACTGTATCAAGGTCAAGCGAGGCATGAGAGATTTGAGATCTCAAGGGCACTGTTTCAGTGCAAGATGTCAGACGGGGCTCCATTAGGCCCATATGTACTCAAAATGATTGGGTACATAGAGAACCTACAAAGGTTGGGGTTCCCTCTTGGCCAAGAGCTGGCTACTGACCTAATCTTACAATCCTTGCCGGATAGCTATAGTCAATTAGTTCTAAACTACAATATGAACGAGATTGACAAGCCATTGCCCGAGCTGCTTAGCATGTTGAGAACTGCTGAGATAAACCTTAAGAAGGCTAAGCCCAACACTATTCTGATGGTTCAGAAACATAAGGGCAAGGGCAAGCCCAAAGGCATGGGAAAGTCCCAAGCCAAGGGAAAAGGCAAGGCACTGAAGCCTAAAGGAGGGGTCGCCAAGGATGTTACCTGCTTCCACTGCGGTCAGACCGGGCACTTGAAGAGGAACTGCAAGGTATACTTGGAGGATCTTAAGAAAAAGCGAAGTGAGACTTCCACTTCAGGTATATATGTTATAGAAGTCAATCTATCTATTTCTACATCATGGGTATTAGATACTGGATGTGCTTCTCACATTTGTACTGATGTGCAGGCGCTGAGAAATAGCAGGACATTGACAAAGGGCGAGGTGGACCTACGAGTAGGCAATGGAGCACGGGTTGCTGCTGTTGCTGTAGGGACTTACTTTCTATCTCTGCCCTCTGGGCTTGTACTAGAGTTAGTCGATTGTTGTTATGTGCCTGCATTAACTAAGAACATTATATCAGTTTCTTGTTTGGACAAGAAAGGTTTCTCGTTTACTATAAAGAATAAATGTTGTTCCGTCTATTTAAACGATATGTTCTATTGTAGTGCACCTATGATAAATTGACTCTATATTCTAGACCTTGAGAGCCCTATCTATAACATAAATACCAAGAGGTTCAAGTCAAATGACATGAACCAAACCTAACTTTGGCACTGTCGCTTAGGTCATATAAATGACAAGCGCTTATCCCAGCTGCATAAGGATGGTTTGCTGGACTCATTTGATTTTGAATCATATGAGATATACGAGTCATGCCTACGAGGCAAGATGACCAAGACTCCCTTTAGTGGGCACAGCGAGAGAGCGACTGATTTGTTAGGACTTATACATAGTGATGTATGTGGTCCTTTCAATGTTGCCGCTAGAGGTGGTTATAGGTACTTCATCACATTTACTGATGACTTCAGTAGATATGGTTATGTGTACTTGATGACACATAAGTCTGAATCCTTTGAAAAGTTTAAAGAATTCAAGAATGAAGTACAGAACCAGCTTGGCAAGAGTATTAAGATACTTCGATCCGATCGAGGTGGAGAATACCTTAGACATGAGTTCCGTGACTATCTAGCTGAGTATGGGATTCTATCCCAACTCACTCCTCCTAGAACACCATAGTGGAATGGTGTATCCGAAAGGAGGAATCGTACCTTATTAGATATGGTACGATCTATGATGAGTCACACAGATCTTCCGACATACCTTTGGGGCTATGCTTTAGACACGACAACTTTTATACTCAACCGAGTTCCATCCAAGGCCGTGATAAAGACACCATATAGGATATGGACTGGGAGAGATGTCCAGGTGTCTTTCATGAGGATTTGGGGTTGTGAGACTTACGTTCGACGTCAAGTCTCAGACAAATTAGGACCCAAATCCGACAAGTGCTTTTTCATTGGATATCCCAAGGAAACTAAGGGATATTACTTCTACATTCCCAGTCAGCACAAGGTAGTTGTGGCAAAGACTGGGGTCTTTCTAGAAAGGGACCTTGTTTCTAGAAAGACTAGTGGGAGCGCGTTCGATCTTGAAGAAGTTCAAGATGCGAACAATAGCACTGATGCCTTGATGGAAATTGAACTGGAACCACAAAGTGTTGTGGATGATATTGTTCCACAAGGAGTTGAGGAACAACAACCAGTTCAAGTAGACATACCTCTTCGCAGGTCTGATAGGGTACGTCGTCAGCCTGAGAGATACTCATTTCTCTTGTCTGACCATGATGACGTTATGCTCATAGAGGATGAGTCTACCACCTATCAGGAAGCTGTGATGAGACCAGATTCCGAGAAATGGCTAGAAGCCATGAGATCCGAAATGGAATCCATATACACCAACCAAGTATGGACTTTGGTTGATCCACCTGAAGGGGTAAAACCCATTGGGTGTAAGTGGGTCTTTAAGAGAAAGACTGACATGGATGGACTTATCTATAAGGGTCGCTTGGTAGCTAAAGGTTTCAAGCAGATTCATGGTATTGACTATGATGAAACCTTTTCTCCAGTAGCGATGTTTAAGTCCATTCGGATCATGCTTGCTATTGCAGCCTACCATGACTATGAGATATGGTAGATGGATGTCAAAACCGCGTTTCTGAATGGAAACCTGCTCGAGGATGTGTACATGACACAACCTGAGGGTTTTGTAGATCCACAGCATACTAGCAGAGTATGCAAGCTGCATAGGTCCATTTATGGACTAAAGCAAGCTTCTCAGAGTTGGAATCTTCGATTCGATGATGCAATCAAACAGTTTGGTTTCATCAAGAATGAAGATGAGCCTTGTGTCTACAAGAAGGTTGTAGGGGATATAGTTGTCTTCCTCATATTGTATGTGGATGACATACTACTCATTGGGAAGGATATCCCTATGCTTTAGTCTGTCAAGACCTGGCTAGAGAGTTGCTTCTCAATGAAGGACTTAGGTGAGGATCCCGCATTCTAGGGATACAGATCTATAGAGATAGATCTAAGAGATTGCTTGGCCTAAGTCAGAGTACATACATTGATAAGGTACTCCTACGGTTTGCCATGCAGAACTCCAAAAAGGGATTTCTGCCGATGTCACATGGCGTGAGTCTTTCGAAGACTCAAGGTCCCTCTTCTAGAGAGGAGAGAGACCGTATGGATCAGATCCCTTATACCTCAGCCATAGGATCGATCATGTACGCCATGCTATGTACTCGACCTGATGTCTCGTATGCTTTGAGCATGATGAGCAGATACCAGTCAGATCCAGGTGAAAGTCACAGGATAGCGGTCAAGAATATTCTTAAGTACTTAAGAAGGACTAAAGAATATTTCTTGATATATGGATGCGATGATGAGCTGGCTGTAAAGGGTTACAGTGATGCTAGCTTCCAGACCGACCAGGATGACTATAGATCACAGTCGGGGTTCATATTTTGCATTAATGGTGGTGCTGTCAGCTGGAAGAGTTCGAAGCAGGATACAGTAGCTGATTCTACAATAGAAGCCGAGTACATTGCTGCATCAGAGGCAGCAAAGGAGGCAGTTTGGATCCGCAAGTTCATCACTGAACTTGGGGTGGTTCCTAGCATTGCTGACCCCATTGAGCTCTATTGTGACAAAAATGGAGCTATAGCACAGGTGAAGGAACCTCGCTCACACCAGTGGACCAAACACATACTACGGCGCTTCCATCTCATTGGAGAGATCATCGAGAGAGGAGATGTGAAGATTTATAGAGTACCTACAGAGGCTAACATCGCAGTTCCCTTGACCAAGGCTTTGGCACAGAGGAAGCATGATGGTCACACTAGGTCATTGGGGCTTAGAGCCTACACTGATTGGCACTAGTGCTAGTGGGAGATTGTTAGCTAGAGCCCTAGAGCCAATCATTTGATGATTGTATTTTGGACTTGTTGTATTATATTCTATATAAATAAAGGCATTTGGTTTTTGGTTATTATACTTACTTGTATTGGTGCCAAATAAACTAAGTATAATAACGTCCTTGAGTAGACGGTTCTCGCCTATATCAATCGGTTAGTTGAACCGATAGTGAGATAATAT
Source organism: Zingiber officinale (assembly GCF_018446385.1). Lineage (NCBI taxonomy): Eukaryota > Viridiplantae > Streptophyta > Magnoliopsida > Zingiberales > Zingiberaceae > Zingiber > Zingiber officinale. Next base: position 43,563,468 of record NC_056007.1, on the reverse strand, counting down.
AGGGAACACAACTCTTATTCATTCCTAGTCGAGTATTAACATTCAGGGACATTGTTAATGCAATAAGACTAGCATGTAGGTCAACTCGATGACTTGATCTCACAAGTCATGGATATAGAGATATCAAGTTGACACATGGGTATGCATTGGAGAATGTATACTGAATAACCCGCCATGAGAAAGTATCATGGATCGTTATATGAGTGTCATATACTTTCTCATGTGGCTATTAGTATGACTACTAGTCCTTAGACCTGAAGTCAACATGGATCCCTACATATGGAGTTATGTACTTTGGTTTCGTCAAACGTCACCCCTAACTGGGTGGACTATAAAGGCGATTACTAAGTATGTAACGAATTATGCAGAGGGATGTGAGTGATGTAGATGGGATCTATCCCTCCTATATGACGGGAGCGACATCGATATTCTTGATAGAATGAGACCACGAAGTGCATGGCCATGCCCAAATGAGTCAATATAGGATATTGAGCTCATTTGATTGAGTGAGTCTACTTGGAGTTCAAGATTTAGATTGATTAGAGGATGACATAGTCTATGCCTCACATTGATCAATCTAGATGTCTAGGATTGAAGGACACTTGTCATATTTTGTGAGGAGTCACAATTAGTAGTCACAAGGTGATGTTGGATCTCAACATTCTTGTAACTTGGGTAGTAATGATGTGTTGCTAGATACCGCTCATTACTTATGCTCCTAAATGGATTTAGGGGCATTGCCAACATTACAAGAACCTATAGGGTCACACACTAAGGGAAATTAGATGGAGATTAGGTTCATTAGATGAACCTAAATGATTATGTTCATATGATGAACCAAATTGGATTAAGAGTAATCCAAAGTAGGCTAATTGAGTTGGACTCAATTTGGTTCATGTGTTAAGTGAGTCTAATTTGGACTTAGACTCATTTAATTAATTTAATTCAATGAATAGAGATTCATTAAATTAAAATTGACTTGAACCAATGGTTAGATTAGATCAGCCAAGGGAGAGAAGTGGTCAAGTTTGACTTGACTTAAGTAGGAAGATGAAGAGTCAGGTTTTGACTTGACTTTGACTTGACCAATGCCACATCATCAAGGCTTCTTCATTTGGTCAAGTTTGACTTGACCAAATGCCACCTCATGGAGGAGATCAAGAGACTTGACTCTTGATATTCCATGGGGGTTACATGCCTTGAAGTGGCCGGCCACTTTTAGGTGGAATGAAAAAAAAAATTGATTTTTCATTCAAGTGGTTGTAACTCCATCTTCTTCTTCCTCTTGAGTTTTTCTTCTTGCTCTCCCTCTCCTCCCTACTGATCTCTAAGGTTGCTAGCACATCTTTAGAGATTTTTCTCCATCTCTTGCTTTTGTGGATACACATAGAGAAGTGTCTACTTTGACACTTTCGAGATCCTGCGAACCGAGGATAAGCGAGATTGCGAAGGGCTTCGCATCAAGGGTATATTCTTTCTTCATGTAGATCTAGGAGTAGATCTAAGTTGTAAACTCGTATTCATAAATTTTGTTCTATATTCTTCGCACGAGATCTGTTGGCTAGGGTGATTCGGGGTTTCCGCGACGCGAAAAAGCAGTTTTCGCGGCCCGAAAAACTCAACAGCTAAAACTTTCGAAATTGATTGTGAAGCATCAGGAATAGGTATTGGAGATATGTTAATACAAGAGGGTTGACCTCTTGATTATTTTAGTGTGAAACTCAGTGGAGCAACTTTGAACTATCAAACTTATGATAAGGAGATGTATGCATTTGTGAGGGCTTTAGAGACTTGGTAGTATTACTTGTGGCCCAAAGAGTTTGTCATTCACACTGATCACGAATCATTGAATCATTAGAAGAGCCAAAATAAGTTGAATAGACGTCATGCAAGGTGGAGTTCATTGAACCATTCCCTTATGTGATCTAGTATAAACAAGTTATGGAAAACATTGTTGCAGGTGCTTTGTCTCGAAGGCATACCTTCATCTCTACTTTAAACATTAAATTGTTAGGATTTGAATACATTAAAGATCTATATTCTAATGATCTTGACTTTGGAAATGTGTTTGAAGTTTGTGAACATGCTGCATTTGGGATGTTTTATATAGGAATGAGAGATTTCTTTTTAGAGTGAATAGGTTGTGAGTGTCTAATTGTTCATTGAGAGAATTATTAATCTAAGAAGCTCATGGTGGGGGACTAATGGGACATTTTGGAGTAAGAAAAACTCTAGAAATGTTGGTAGAGCATTTCTTTTGGCCACACATGAAATGAGATGTAGTCAAGTTTTGTGATAAGTGTATTACATGTAGGCAAGCAAAATATAGATCTTTACCTCATGGATTGTATATACCTTTTCCAATTCCTAGTGAACCTTGGATTGAAATTTTCATGGATTTTGTTGTAGGACTACCAAGGTCAAAATGAGGTATTGATTCTATTTTTGTCATTATGGACAGATTTTCTAAAATGGCTCATTTTATTCCTTGTAGGAAAATAGATGATGTTAGCCATATTGCTTATCTATTTTTTAGGGAGATTGTGCGGCTTCATGGAGTACCGAGGAGCATAGTTTTAGATCATGATGCAAAGTTCCTAAGCTACTTTTGGAAGACACTATGGGGAAAATTGGAAATAAAGCTTTTGTTTTCTATAACTTATCATCCACAAACAGATGGACAAACTGAGGTAGTAAATAAAACTTTATCTATTTTATTAAGAGCTATCATTCAAAAGAATTTTAAAGGTTGGGAAGATTGTTTACCACATGTTGAATTTGCTTAATAGATCTGTGCATTCAACTACTAATTTTTCACCTTTTGAAGTGGTATATGGGTTCAACCCTTTAACTCCTTTAGCTTTGTCACCTTTGCCTATCTATGAGCATGCCAGTTTAGATGGTACCAGAAAAGCTGAATTTATGAGGCAACTGCATGAAAAAGTTCAATTGTAAATTGAAAAGAGGACTGAATAATTTGTTACGTAAGCTAACAAGGGACGAAAGAAAGTGATCTTTGAACCTGGAGATTGGGTTTGGGTTCATATGAGGAAGGAAAGATTCTCTACTAAATGTCATACTAAGTTGCATCCATGAGGAGATGGTCCATTTCAAGTCATTGCCCGAATCAATGATAATGCATGCAAGCTTGACTTACCAGGTGAGTATAATGTGAGTGATACATTTAATGTTTTTGATCTTTCTCCCTTTGATGTAGATGATCAAGATTTAAGGACAAATCCTTTTGGGGAAAGGGGGAATGATGGAGTCAAAGAAAGAGAACAACAGGTTGCCCAACAAGCTAATGATATGGATTATGATCAACCACTCTAAATATTAATTGTGATCCATTATGCATTAATGGAAATCCAATTACAAGGGATAAGGCTAGAAAGATGAAGGAAGTACTTAAACTGCTAATTGAAGATGTGAAGGCCAAAGCTACCATTGAAGAAGGTTTGACCAAGAGCAAATCATCCAGCTTAGTCAACCTAATTCAAGCCTTAGATAAGCTTAATTAGCACTTAAGTCTCATGTATATGTAGTAGGGATATGTAGGTTCAATTTAGACTCAATTTCTACTTTTATTTGGGTTGTAATAATGTCATAAGATTAAAATGGCTAAGCAGTCTACATAGGCCTTTACTAAATGGGCTTTCTTTTGGTCTTTTAGAGTTTTTTGGTCATCCTATAGCTATAAATAAAGGGGGTGACGGACACACATGTATCTTTTGACATATTTTCAATCTAAAACACGATGAGTCTCTCACTTGTTGGTTCTTCATTGAGCTAGAACTTATCAAGGCAATCTCTTGTGGCGTTCAAAGACTTATCAACCTCCATCCCAAGGTTGTGGCGTCTTCCATCCAAGGTTCGTGTTTTCCTAAGTATTGGGTCAAGGTTCTTTTCATCAATCTTATAGATTTCGATCTTTCTTTCTTTCTTCTTCATTTTGTTGTGGGTTCTTGAGATATCTTTCTCATTAGGTTCACATCAAGTAGATATAGCTATATTTATCTCATGAAACATAAATCAGAATCTTTTGAAAAGTTCAACGAATTAAAGAATGATGTACAAAATCAACTTAGTAGTGTGTATTAAGATGCTTTGATCAAATCGAGGTAGGGAATAACTTAGCCAAGAGTTTCATGGCTATCTTGTTGAGTTTGGGATTATATCTCAACTTACTCTATCAGGAACACCATAATGGAATGGTATATCAAAATAGAGAAATCATACTTTATTAGGTATGGTTTTATCAATGGTGAGTCAGATAAATTTTCCTACTTATTTCTAGGGGCATGCTCTAAAGATGGCTGCTTTCACACTTAACCATGTTCCATCTAAGGAAATTATGAAGACATCATATATGATATATGTTGGGATCTCTCGTACGGCTAGAGAGGGGGGTGTGAATAGCCGACCCCAAACTTTCGCGTTTCTTCCTACGATTAGGTTAGTTGCAGCGGAAATACAAGGAAGAAACTAAGAAGAAGAAAGCAAACCTCAAACGCAAGGATGTAACGAGGTTCGGAGATGAACTCCTACTCCTCGGCGTGTCCGTGAGGTGGACGAGCCCTATCAATCCGTCGGTGGATGAGCCCCCGGAAAACCGGCTAATACAATATACTCCTTGTGGGTGGAGAAACCTCGCCACAAACGTTTGCAACAGCAGACTAGAATACAAGGAATACAAGTAGAAAGACAAGAACAATGTATAAACACTAACTCGCCTTCTCGTCGACTGCCTGTGAAGCAACAACTTCTCGGACAACAGCAACAGCTGACCGTCGACTGGAAGCTCACACGAAGCTTACTGGGGAGAGCTCAACAAAGCTCAGATCGCAAGCAGCAGCAAGCTAGAAGCAGGAAGAAGTAGAAGAAGAAGTATCCCTGTAGAAGCTCTCAGCCCCTTTATACCTGCGAAGAAGAAACAGCGAAGAAACTAGCCGTTGCGTCGCAACGGCTAGAACCCTGATCGGTCTGCAGACCGATCAGGTATCGCGATCGAAGCCCTGATCGGTCTGTGGACCGATCAGGCAACATCCTGATCGGTCTGCAGACCAATCAGGAAAGAAGCCTATGCTTCTGTTCCGTCCCTGATCGGTCCATGGACCGATCAGGAAACCTCCTGATCGGTCCACAGACCGATCAGGGAACCTCCTGATCGGTCTACGGACCGATCAGGCTTCTTTCTCCGCTGCCACTGATCTCCTTCTGATCGGTCTAACCATCAGTAGCATACTGATCGGTCACTGATCGGTCACCAGACCGATCAGATGAGCCATGTATCATTGGATCGGTCTGCAGCCCGATCCAAACTTTTCAGCCCTAAACCTAAGGCTTCCACACCAACATCCGGTCAACCTTGACCTGTTGGTACATCATGCCTAGCATCCGGTCACTCCCTTGACCTGCTAGCACTCCCCGCTAAGTGTCCGGTCAATCCCTTTGACCCACTTAGACTTTTCAACACCAGAAGTCCGATCATCCCTGATCCATCTGGATTTTCCCTTGCCTGGTTTCACTCACCAGGACTTTCCAACTGCCTAACATCCCAGTTAGGACTTTCCCACTGCCTAACATCCCAGTTAGGACTTTCCCACTGCCTGGCTTCACTCACCAGGACTTTCCACACCGCCTAACCTCCCAGTTAGGACTTTCTCCTTTGCCTACCAGGACTTTCCAACCGCCTAACATCCCAGTTAGGACTTTCCTCGTGCCAAGCTCCCTTGGACTTTTCCATTGCCAAGTCTCCATACTTGGACTTTTCAAGTGCCAAGCTTTCTCCGTGCAAAGTCTCCATACTTGGACTTTTCCAATGCCAAGCTCCCTGCTTGGACTTTTCGCGTGCCAAGCTCCCTGCTTGGACTTTTCCCGAATCAGGTCAACCAGGTCAACCTTGACCTAAGGTTGCACCTACAATCTCCCGAACACCTATTCTTGTCAAACATCAAGAATACAACTCTCTTCTTGTCAAACATCGTCAAACATCAAAACACAACTCGAGTCAGGTCAACTCGAGTCAGGTCAACCAAGTCAACCTTGACCTAAGGTTGCACCAACAATCTCCCCCTTTTTGATGTTTGACAAAATCCAAAATCAAGTTAGGTTAACCCGATAACCTAACTTAGGTTTTCCAACCATCTTCCAATGTCCAATGTTCTTTTGTTGAACATTCTCCGGACATTCTCCCCTTAGGTTAACCCGATAACTTAACTTAGGTTCTCCAATAATTCTCCCCCTTTTTGACACACATCAAAAAGTATTCCAATGTTCTTCCTCGAACATTCCTTGACATTCTTTCCCTAGCTTAGGTTAACCCGATAACCTAACTTGGGTTCTCCAATAATTCTCCAATGAACACTCTCCCCTTTTTGACACACATCAAAAAGAACAAGGAGGGTATCAAGGTCAAGAGTTTCTTCCTAATGAAAGTCTCATACCTTTCATTTGAAACTCTTAGTTTCCCCCTTTGATACTAAACTCAACAAACAACTTAGTGATAATCACATATCACTAATCCTCAAGGAGTAAAAACTCCCCCTAAAAGTCAACTCCCCCTTGACAATTAGGTAAAACTCCCCCTAAAGGCCAACTCCCCCTTGACCATTGCACCAACAATGTCTTGGAGAGTTTCAAACCTTTAGAAATCCACAAAACCCAACTTCCAGATGAAATTTCAGACCAACAGCTGAAAAATCAGAAATTCGGCACGCCCTGATCGGTCCCCAGACCGATCAGAAGCCCCCTGGATCGGTCCCCAGACCGATCCACGCTTCACCGAACGCACTGGATCGTCACTGATCGGTCACCATACCGATCAGGCCTTCCCTGGATCGGTCCGGTGACCGATCCACACTCTGAAATCAGAGATTTCTGATTTCCTCTTCCGGAAATTCAGAAACTCCTAATAAATTCCAGAAAATTCCAAAAATCGTAAAATTTTGAGGATACACTCCTCATACCATATACTATCAAGGAAAAATAGTTTTCTATGAAAATAGTTTCCATTTTTCAATCTTGATACAAAGTTCAAAAACTTTGAAATAGTTCAAGTTTAAGTCATCTTTGTATCATCTTTGCTAAATGAAGAATGCTATCACTAGGAAAGCTTCATCAAGGTTTTTCAAATCAATTTTAAAATGTTTTTAAAACCATTTGAATTTAGGACCATAATCTTAGGGCTAGATGTACATGACTTGTACACAAGCTTTCCCTATGATCCTTAATTTCTTGAATTAGGGTCATCTAGGTACAATGACTATGCACCTTGATCCTAACTCATGATCCTAATATCTCACACACATCTAAAGTGTATCAAACACATCCAAGTCAATTTTGATGTGAGATATGGGTTTAGGTTATCTTAGACTAAGTTCTCATGCATTTGCTAAACTACACTTTGATCTCAATATCAAAATGTGTTTTTATCCTTAAATCAAATTCATTGATTATTAATGCAAGAGATGATGACATGGCATAAATGATATCATAAATGGAAAACATGTGCCAAAGTCATGATGTCATGGCATAAAGTATGAAACTTGACTAGAGCATGACATATAGATAACCTAAGCATTATCATATCATGACATTTCAAATGATAATAAAATAAATATGATGTCATGGCATGGCATATGGCAACCAATCATGGCAAGTTAGCACAAATAAAATACCTAAATTCCCTATCTAAGTATCCTTAGCTTTAGCTAACTTAAAACCTAACCCTAGATTGCCCATATATCCCTAAGAGAAAAACCAAAATCCCAATTATGGTATTTCTCTAGGTTTTCTTAAATTGTGCCAAATAAGATTAAAATATTCTCACTTTGGCACACTTTACTCTTCCAAGGAGTGAATGATAAAGATTATTCCATTTCATTTTCAAAGGTTCCAAAAACCTTGAAAATGTTCCTTGAGTGTCAATTTCCTCAAAGTTGAGTTAACTACCCTTCTTATTGGAGTTGACACTCTCTAACCCATCTATGGGGTAGAGAAAATGCTCCTAGGAACCCAATACCTATTAGAGCTCATTGGGTTCACTAAATATTCACTAGGGATAACTTCCCTAGCAACCCTCCTAATGACCCTCTTAGGCTTTGAAGCCTTGGTCATTTGGGTCTCATCAAGGTCAACTATAGGGGTGACTCCCCTTGTAACCTTGGTAATGGTCTTCCTAGCCCTAGGTTTTGTTCCATAATCGAATGGAACATTATGATAAGTGGGCTTGACCATTTGGGACTTAGGTTTGTGACCCAAACCTTTCTTGTCCTTGGACTTGGGTTTTTGACTCTTAAACCCTAGAGATGACTTCTCCATGTTCTTAAGAGTCTTTTCCAAAGTATCAAGTCTTGACTTCAAGACTTGATTCTCCTTCTCTAATACCTCAATTTTTGATTTATCACTCTTCCTTGAGGTATTCCTAGGCATATGTCTAGTTGATTTAGGATTCCTACCTAGATTATCCTTAGCCTTAGATGGGTTGATCCTAGGGTTAGCCTTTCTAGAATTATCCTTATCTAGATTCACATGTTTAGCTCCTAAGCACATGTATTGATTCCTAAGGTTATCATGCTTGTTATTATCGACAAGTGCAATAAAATTCCTAGCATGCATTTTATTAGAATTGCAAAAATGAACCTTAGAGGTTACCTTAGGGTTTGCCTTAGCTCCCCCTTTACATGTGTTTGGCCTCTTGTCCTTGTGAGGTTGCCTCCCCCTTGGACATTGACTCCTATAGTGTCCCCTTTGCTTGCATTGGAAGCACACGATGTGCTCCTTGCCCTTGCGTTTCGAGACTCCGGCTTCCTTGACCTTTGGCGCCGGTGGAGTCTTTCTTACCCTCTTTGGACACTTACTCTTGTAATGTCCATGTTCCCTACACTCAAAGCACATAATGTGCAATTTACTTGAACTTAAAGTGTTTGAGTTACCTAGGGTCGAGGATGGATGGATGCTCTCTTCTTCATCCCTCCCGGAGGTAGAAGCTTCTTCTTCGTACTCCGATCTTGAAGAAGAACTCACCTCCTCTTCTTCTTTAGATGTTGAGTAGCCCTCAACTTCTAATTCCTCACCTCCATGATGTGAGCTACTTGATGACTCACTTGTCTCCTCTCCATGATTTGAAGTGGAGCTCTCCTCATGGAGTTTGGCCAAGTTGTTCCACAACTCCTTAGCATTATTGTATTCACCTATCCTACACAACACATCATTAGGTAAAGAGAATTCAATAATTTTCGTTACCTCATCATTGATGGTTGATTGGTGGATTTGCTCCTTCGTCCACTCCTTCTTCTTGATAGGTTTTCCTTCCTCATCCATCGGAGGGGAAAACCCTTCTTGTACACAAAACCAATTTAACATATTAGTCCTAAGAAAATACATCATCCTTACCTTCCAATATGTGAAGTTGTCGTGAGACTCGTAGAAGGGTTGAATCGTGACATCTTCTCCGTAGAGATCCATCTCTAGCCCGTGCTCCCCCGGGTGTTGATCCGTCGAAGAGCGACCTCGCTCTGATACCACTTGTTGGGATCTCTCGTACGGCTAGAGAGGGGGGTGTGAATAGCCGACCCCAAACTTTCGCGTTTCTTCCTACGATTAGGTTAGTTGCAGCGGAAATACAAGGAAGAAACTAAGAAGAAGAAAGCAAACCTCAAACGCAAGGATGTAACGAGGTTCGGAGATGAACTCCTACTCCTCGGCGTGTCCGTGAGGTGGACGAGCCCTATCAATCCGTCGGTGGATGAGCCCCCGGAAAACCGGCTAATACAATATACTCCTTGTGGGTGGAGAAACCTCGCCACAAACGTTTGCAACAGCAGACTAGAATACAAGGAATACAAGTAGAAAGACAAGAACAATGTATAAACACTAACTCGCCTTCTCGTCGACTGCCGACTGGAAGCTCACACGAAGCTTACTGGGGAGAGCTCAATAAAGCTCAGATCGCAAGCAGCAGCAAGTTAGAAGCAGGAAGAAGTTGTCGCGCAGCAGCAGCCCTCGACCCCTTTATACCTGCGAAGAAGACAGCGAAGAAACTAGCCGTTGCGGCTAGAACTCGATCGGCCGATCGGTATCGCGATCGAAGCCCCGATCGGTCGTGGACCGATCAAACATCTGATCGGGAAAGAAGCCTATGCTTGTCATCGGTCCATGGACCGATCAGGATGTTCGATCGACCGAACCTCCTGATCGGTCTACGGACCGATCAGCTTCTTCTCCGCCGCCATCGATCGGTCTCGGATTTCTTCATCAAGTATCCGATCGATCATTTGATCCACTCGGACTTTTCTCCTTGTGTCAAGTGTCTGGTCAACCTTGACCCACTTGGACTTACCATCTCATGTCAAATGTTTGGTCAACCTTGACCTACTAGGACTTTCCATCTCATGCCAAGTGTCCGGTCAACCTTGACCCACTTAGACTTTCTAACACCAGAAGTCCGATCATCCTCGATCCCACCTGAATTTCTCCTTGCCTGGTTTCACTCACCAGACTTTCCAACTGCCTAGCATCATTCACCAGGACTTTCCTACTGCCTAACATCCCCATAGGACTTTCACCTGACTTCACTCACCAGGACTTTCCACCTGCCTAACATCCTCACCAGGAATTTCACCTGCTGACTTCACTCACCAGGACTTTCACATAGCCTAACATCCCTAGGACTTTCCCTGACTTTACTCCTCAGGACTTTTCATCTGCCTGTCTTCACTACTTGGACTTTCCCTGCTTGGACTTTTCCAGTGCCAAGTCTCCATACTTGGACTTTTCCAATGCCAAGCTCCCTGCTCGGACTTTTCGCGTGCCAAGCTCCCTGCTTGGACTTTTCCCGAATCAGGTCAACCAGGTCAACCTTGACCTAAGGTTGCACCTACAATCTCCCGAACACCTATTCTTGTCAAACATCAAGAATACAACTCTCTTCTTGTCAAACATCGTCAAACATCAAAACACAACTCGAGTCAGGTCAACTCGAGTCAGGTCAACCAAGTCAACCTTGACCTAAGGTTGCACCAACAATATAGACTAGGAAAAGTCCCAAGATATCTTTCATGAAGATTTAGGGTTGTGAGGCTTACGTTAGATATCAAGTCTTAGGGAAACTAGGACCCAAATCTAATAAGTTCTATTTTGTAGGATATCCAAGGAAACAAAGGATATTACTTTTATATTCCAATACAAGGTAAAGTATTTGTCTCTAGAAATGGTGTTTTTCTATAAAGAGAATTTATTTCTAGAAGAGGTGGTGGGAGTAAACTCGATCTTGAAGAAATTCAAGATACATAAATTAGCACTAAGGCCTTGATGGAAATTAAATAGGCACCACAAGTGTTGTGGACATGAATTTGTTACACCACAAGAAGTTGTGGAGCAATAACCTGTTCGAGTAGAACAATCTCTACGCAGATCTGATAAGACAGCCAATCTGAGAGATATTTTTTTCTCTTGTTTAACCACGGTGATATAATGCTTGTTGATCTCAACGAGCATATCCTATCAAGAAGCTGTAATAAGCCTAGATTCTAATAAATGACCAGAGGTCATGAGGTCCGAAATGGAATCCATGTACACTATCCAAATATAGACTTTGGTTGATCCACCTGAAGGGATCAAACTCATTGGGTGTAAGTGGATATTTAAGAGAAACACTGACATGGATGGTTATATGTATACTTATAAAGGGCGATTAGTAGCTAAAAGATTTAAGCAGATTCATGGTATATAATATAATTAAACATTTTCACCAGTTGCAATGCTTAAGTCTATTCAGATCATGCTTGCTACCATGATTATGAGATCTGGCAGATGGATATCAAAATTATATTTCTGATTGGAAATCTACTCGAGGATGTGTATATGACACAACCTAAGGATTTTGTAGATCCAAAGGATGTTGGAAAGCTATGTAAGTTGTAAAGGTCTATTTATGGTTTAAAGCAAGCTTCGAGAAGCTAGATTCTTCAATTCGATGATGCAATCAAGGCGTTCGATTTCATTAAGAATGAAGATGAACCTTGTGTCTACAAAATAGTTTGTAGGAGCACTGTCATCTTTCTTATATTATATGTAGACGACATACTTCACATTGAAAATAATATCTCTATACTATAGTTTGTGAAAACTTGGCTTGGAAATTATTTCACAATGAAAGACTTAGGTGAAGCAGCCTACACTTTAGGCATCAAGATCCATAGAGATAGATCTAACATATTTCTTGGTTTAAGTCAGAGTACATATTGACAAGGTATTTAATCGTTTTGCCATGGAGAATTTCAAAAAGGGATTCCTGCCGATGTCATGGTGTGAGTCTTTCAAAGGCTCAATGTCCCTCTTACCGCATAGATCAAATTCCTTATTCATCTGATCAAGTACGACATGCTTTATACTCGCCCTGATGTCTGGTATGTATTAAGCATGACAAGCAGATACTAATTAGATCCAGGTGAAGGTCACTGGATAGTAGTCAAGAATATTCTTAAATACTTGAGAAGAATAAAAGAATATTTCTTGATATTTAGAGGTGATCAGGAGCTCGATGTAAAGGGTTACAGTGATGTAAACTTCCAAACTGACTAAGATTATTCTAGATCGTAGTCAGGGTATGTATTTTTCTTAAATAATGGTGTTGTGAGATGAAAGAGTTCAAAGCAAAACATAGTTGCTGATTCTACTACAAAGGTCGAGTATATTACTGCTTCTAATGCAACAAAAGAGGCTATTTGGATCAAAAAATTTATTATAGAGCTTGGTATAGTTTCAAGCATAGCAAATCCAATAGACCTCTATTGTGATAACAATAAGGCTATTGCACAGGCTAAGGAACCTCACTCTCATCAGTGATACATACACATACTAGGGTAATTCCATCTCATTCGAGAGATCGTCGATAGAGGAGATGTGACGATATGTAAAGTACCGACCGATGCTAACATTAAGATCCTTTGACCAAGTCTTTAACACAAAGGAAACATGATGGTCACACTAGGTTACTGGTATTAGATATTTCAATGATTGGCACTAATGCTAGTGGAAGATTGTTAGTATTATCCCTTATAGCTAATTATGAGATGATTGACAAGGGAACTTTTGTATCATATTTCATTGATAAAAGGCAAAATTTATGTTTATTATATTTACTTCAGGTCTATGTTAGATGAATAAGTATAATAATATCCTAAGGTAGTAGGTTCTAATCTACAGTATATTAATTGGTTGAATTGATAGTGGGAGACTATAAATATATATAGAACACTACTCTTAACTATTCCTAGTCTAGCATTAATATACAAGGGCAATATTAATGTGTTGAGACTAACATGTAGGTCAATTGATGACTTAATCTCACAAGTTATGAATATAAGATATCAAGTTGACATATGGGTATATATTAGAGAATATGTATTCAATTGACCTGCCATGAGAATATTTCATGAATCGTTATATGAGCGTCATAAACATTCTCATAGTGACTATTGGTATGAATAGTCCTTAGACCTGAAGTCATTATAGTTTCCTACATAAAAAGTTGTGTACTTTGGTATCAGCAAATGTCACTTGTAACAAAGTGGACTATAAAGTCAATCACTAGGTATGCAATAAGTTATGTGGAGGGATGTGAGTGATGTAGATGGGGTTATCCCTTTCATATGACGAAAGTGATATCTATGGATTAAGTGGGACTACTAAAATGATTGTCATACTCAAATAAGTCAATATGAGATATTAAGCTCATTTGGTCAAGTGAGTCTACTTGGAGATGAAGAAATAGAAAAATTGATAAGAGAATGACACGGTCTATACCTCATAGATCAATCAAGATATCCAAGAGAGAAGGATTGAGTTATACAAGATAATAAACATAGACAGGTTAGGTCAGATCTTAATATTCTCATCACTTGGGTAGCGATGATACATTGCTAGATACCACTCATTTCTTATGTATCTAAAATGTTATTTTAAAGACATTGCCAATATTACGAGAACTTATTGGGTACATAGATAGAGAAAATCACTACAACAAAAACCCTCATAGACATCGGTTTTCCACCGCTGTCTATTACATTTTCGACCGATGTCTATGAAGGCGATGTAAAAGGTCAGCCATTTTAGACATCGGGTTATAACCGATGTAGTATCACTTAACGACATCGGGTGTAAAACCGATGTAATATTATATGTTAATAACAACAGTTTTGGCAGCGGTATACGACCGATGTAATATTAGTTAATAACACCGATTTTGCAGCAGTGGAAAACCAATGTAATATCAGTATTTTTTAATGACACAAATTTGATTTCCGAAACAGTGAAAAACTGATAGTATCCAAGAAAATACATAAATATTCACAAATTACACAAATATTTTTCATTCAACAGTATCCATAAAATACATAAATATTCACAAATTACATAAATATTCTTCTTACAACAGTATCCATAAAATACACAAACATTCTTTTTACATCAAAAGCTAATAGATATTGTACACATCAAGGTAGAACATCGTGAGTCAAAAATCAAGCTGAGGCTACATTAAATTATGAGAATCAGAATCTATTCAACTTGTTATACTGTTCCATTCTTCTTGCGCCTTTCATTTCCCTAATCTCACCATTTTTCACCTTCAAATGCCTAGTTTTCTGAATTAAAACATCCACTGTTCTAATCTGTCAAACAAAAGTATCATTTGGTCTACTTAACTACAGCAAAGAACAAAAATAGAAGAATTATACATGCTGCAGAAGTCCTAGAATATCACCATCAGAAAGAAATTGACATGGGACAATATACGTAATTTATATTCCTTGCAAATGCATGCATCATCCAAAGTTTTCAAAAATCAAATACCTTTCTTACTCAAATGTAATCTAGCATGCATTCATCCCACTCAAACCGCACTTCATCAATTTCAACTCTGGAGTACTTGAGTGTAAAGCCCGAAAAATTCCCGAATTTATTTTAGAATTATTCTATGATTTTTATGGAGTTTTTAGATATTTTTCCGGAATTTTCCGAGTATCGGAAGTAGCAAAAATAATTAGAACCGTAAAATGGATTAGGCGGAAATTGAACCCGAGACCTATGGTTTAAGGGATAATGGTAGTAACCAGTGAACCCAGCAGGACCGTGCTGAAAGGAAAGGGAGACGATTTAATTTATATTAGAGTTGGGCCGGAATTACCACTTAATATAAATAGGAGGATTAAGTGGATTTTGGTTTAATTTTGGGTTCGGCAATCTCTCAACCCTCACCACCGAAACCTCACCGCCGCCTCTTCCCTCTTCTTCCTCTCTCGGCACACCAAGCCAAGGGTCAAGGGAACATCTTCCAGCGATGACTCCAACACAAAAAAGGTTCTTCTCCACGAGAGGAACGCGAGGAAGTAAGTGGTTCGTCGAACGGAGCAGTTTTCCGGAAAACCTAGCGGATAGAATCGTAAGAAAACCTTGCGATTGAGGTAAGAAACCCCTCACCTGCAGTATAATTGCTCTCGCTTGTTAGTTTTGGCGTTAGTTCAGTAGTTTTACAGTTTTCAGTTTTAGGGTGTGCTTTTAGTGCACACCAAGCATTTGGTAGAATGCCCAGTTCAGAAGGATGCACCAGTAGGCGTCCTAACAGCATGTAAAATGTATTAGAAACATTTTACTCAGTTTATTATCAGTTATTACAGCTATATGGATCAGATATCCATTGGGTGGGCTCCCATAGTAGCCTCTAGGTTCAGATAACCTAGAACAGCAAAGTAAAATAAAACAGTATTCAGTATTTTACTTTTATTCAGTTGGCACTGTACTTGGATTAGATATCCATGGGCTGGACTCCCACAGTCGTCCCTAGGTTCAGATAACCTAGTAACCCTGTTGGATTCGGAACTTGCAATCCCGGGTCTCGTAGGGATGCCTGCACAGTAAGTACAGTTGCCAGGGCCCCAACAACATGTTTAGTATTTTCATCTATTATATGTATAGTTTTCAAATTTGAAACTAGTGATGAGAACACTAATTTAGCTTTCAGTTCAGTTCAGGTTCAGTTTACGTGATTTGAGTTCATGTACAGATTTAGATATATGCATGACTAGTTCAGTTTCATGCTCAGTTTATAAGTATGCCATGTTCAGTTTAAAGCATGTTCAGTTTATATGCTATGCCATGTTTCAGTTCCAGTTTATGCTTTGTATGATACCATGCCATGCCATGCTTGCCTATTCAGTATGTTTCAAACAGCATGATTTAAAATCATATTTGCATCGTATGCATGATTTAGTGAGGTAGATGGTTTCTTACTAAGCTTTAAGCTTACAGATGCTACTTTTCTTATACTGCAGATACCGGTAAAAGAAAAGTTGACTAGCGGAGGCTAGAGGGCGATGCTACGATGATGTGTGTGTGCAAGGGGTCTGGAATAAAGATCCTTGGGATCTATACGCTTTTATTTCAGTTTAGTACTTAACATGTCTAGTGTTATGACTTAGCCTTGTTACTAGGTGTTACAGCTTAGTAAACTATGTCTTGTTTAGTTTATCATGTTTAGAATGTTAGTATTTACCTGCTAGAATGTTTTCATGTATCTAGAACTTGTGTATGCGATTTTTGGCACGAATCAGTGCTGGAAATCAGAAATTCTGATTTCGTATCAGACTATCAGAACCTGGATCGGTCAGCAGACCGATCCAGTGCCATTCCTTTTCCTGGATCGGTCAGCCGACCGATCCAGATAGATACAGTAGCCTACTGTATCTCCCTGGATCGGTCAGCCGACCGACCCAGCATCGAACAGAAGGCATCCAGCGTCTCCAGGTGCCTGGATCGGTCTGCAGACTGATCCAGACACACCTGGATCGGTCTTACCGACCGATCCAGCCGCTGCTGGATCGGTCCGCAGACCGATCCAGCAGGGCACAGAATAGCCGATCGATCCGTGGATCGAACAGCAGCTAGCTGGGAAGTTAGCTCTGAGTTCTAGCTCGGATGGGAGGTCAAGTATCCTCCTTAGCACATACACCCCAACCGGAAAAGTCTTGAGCCCTTCCGTATAACAACATGGGTGTACCAGTTGTCAGTGTAATAGAGTCAGTTAGTGAAATTTTTATTTTACCCAGTTTCCGCACAGTACAGCACAGTAGCTTTAGTAGTTAATGTAGCGATCCGGCTCACAGCTTAGTACCCAGGAGTCGGGTCGTTA
Organism: Zingiber officinale; assembly: GCF_018446385.1. Classification (NCBI taxonomy): domain Eukaryota; kingdom Viridiplantae; phylum Streptophyta; class Magnoliopsida; order Zingiberales; family Zingiberaceae; genus Zingiber; species Zingiber officinale. The sequence goes on along the minus strand of NC_056007.1, from coordinate 43,546,277 downwards.
CATTGAGATTTGTAAACTGTAAAATACATAAATAATATATTAATAAACCAAGACCAAAAATCATAGTTGAAAAAACAGTAAGAGCACCAGGTAACAAGATGACTAATTTCAATGCTTAACTGGGATCCTTTCTGAGCACCTCCATATAAGCACTAGACAAACATAATAACATAAGAAACATAACTAAACATCAAGATATATCACATTGAGAAACTACAAGAAGACACCTCCCAAGTCATTTATCAAGAAGACAAACAGATACAAAAGGAATTTACAAAAGTATTAAAAGAAATGCAGTAAATTATCCTTTGCCTCCTTTCTCACAAATGATGGTGTGTGAGTACTTTTATTTTTATTAATGCACAAGAAACATTAAGAAATTAGCATGCCCATGATTCATAAATCAAACAGAGCAACCTAAAGAATGTACCATTTAAATAAGTGCTTTTCTTGATCAAAGATTAGGATCAATAGGTAAATGGTGTTTCAGGATCAAGATAAACATGAACAATCTCCTATTTGATATTCATATTATTTTAATTGAAGATAGTTCAGTCAAAACAAATTTGAAATTTGGATTGTTGAGACAAACTTAGAAATTTCAGATCTATATTACTCAACCTGATTGATTGAGGAAAATAAATTCTCAGCCATAGAATACTGATTGAGATGGTTAAATAGAAAAGTGTTTCTGGACTTTTATGCATTCACCATATGCTCACTGAAATTACCAAATAAATAAATATAAGATAACAGAATGACTAGTCATTCTTTATGGCTCAAAATGTTAAGCAGATAATAAAGAACAAAAAAAATGTAATAAAGATGGAGTATTTAGATGTCTGTAAGGTTGCTATTAGAAATAAAACAAAGCATGTTATTCTTAGAAAATAAATAAGTGTAACGTAATCCAACAGATAATAGACTATCAGAAACACACATAAAGGTATCACAAATATGTTCAAGGATGACGAAAAGATTTTAGTCAGATGAGTACGATCAAATAGAATTAAATGTGTGAAAGGTAGATAGAGGATATAGGAAATTAACATAATAAATAGAGGAAAAATGATCAAGAAATTACTAATGATATAATCTTATTTCGAGCCAACTGACAAGCTAAAATCCATGTAGATGGCCACAAATAGTTGGGAGATAGGCCTTGATTGTTATTTGAAGTGCTATGAACCACTATAGGCTAATGAAAGAAAGAATAATGTATTCAATGGTGTGTCAATTTAAGTACCAAGTGTCATCAAGGAAAGATAAATTAATGATGACAAATATTTGTTTTAGAATTTTTTTTAGAGGACTGAGAGTGAGAAACATTGAGTAAGGTACATAGAGTAATAGACGGTAACATGAAATTCATGGCAGGAGATATTACTTTCCTTCAAATAGCACATCACTCATATCTCATAATATAACAAAAATTAAGGCATATGCAATATTTCATCCACTATCATTCATCATTGAAATCATGCAGGTCCCTCTATTGGCAATGCTTGAAAGTACATTCTATTGAGGCAGGAAAACGAGGAAGAAAAACAAAGGCAAAGGGTAAGTTATAGTGGGATATGATAAATACAAGAACATATAATGTCACTCTTCCACAAAGAATTTACTGGAAAAAAAAACAATATCATCTCTGCAAGACTGCAGGATAGGAAATTGCAAATTCAGCCTGTAGCAAGATAGGAAAATTCACTTTTCTCAAGACCAAACACAAGCTCTGGCCGTTCTACAAACAATAGCTTAAATAACAGTTTGGTCAGTGCTTCCCCTTCAATTTGGAGGCAAGCAACCATCAAGGAAAGTGAAGGTTTGATAAAGAATTCAGTAAAGCAGGGAGCAACAATATACAAAGGGCGTAGTATGTTGCAAAAACAGAAGACGCTGATCAACTATAGGCACAACCCTAGTACTAAAGAAGACGTGCCATCTGAGATCATCATAACATTTTCTGGCTAAATTCACAAACCTTTCTTTGATACTAACAAAGATTGTGCATCCAATATTATTTGATGTGTGAAAGGAATGGCAAAAGTTTTCAGTTAAACGGTCAAGGTTACAAAGTATACTAACTGTTGAGATAAATTTGATGCTACATCCTGCCAATTAACAAGGCCTCACTAGTTCTTAAAGATAGACTAACAATTACACATGAGTTGGATTATGGGTTATCAGAATCCAAATGGCTTCTGACCCTAATACATGGAATGAGATCCACTTTCTACCAGAATAATTCCATCGATATCACCTATAGCCGTTGTTGGTCCATGTGACAAGGGCATTATAAAATGCATGCACATGACCCCACTTGTAGCTACTCACCAACATAAAGCCTATAACGAAGCAGATAAACTAAGATATTTTTTTGATAGATATTTATTTATTTACACACTGAAATATTAAAAGATATCAAAATTTGATATAGCTGTGATTTAGCTTAAAGAGAACTACCAGCTTGAATCTAGTTAAGGTAGAAAAAAAAGGTTGCTAAAGCCATTTTTTTAATTAAAAAAATTCAACATTAATTTTTTATCTCGGATTGAAGCTAATTATAAGATTTATAAACAATCTCGAGAATGATTTTGCTGGTATCAACACAGCTCATTCATTACCGCCCCTAATGATAAGTCCTCTTGATTATGAGCATTATTTTTCTTTCTCAGAAACCCTCTCTAAAAGATAAATAATGAGCATGAATCTTAGCTATATTAGCAGTTGCTATACAAAAAACAATAATCTACAAGTTATGAGAAAATGTTATATCGCACCATATACTATATTGAATATGTATCACTACAAATACAGTTTATCATTCATGAATATAGCATATGTAGATATTCAACTGAGTGTTCTTATCATAAAGATGTTAGTGGTAGTCGGTAGAGAATAGAGCCATCATTGAGAGGTTAAATATTTTGTGCTGAACAAGAAGAACTATCACCAGTAGCTTTTGAGAAAATCCTCAATAAAGAAAATGAGGTGAGAAACAGATAGGCAATAACCAACAATATTAGCATGTTTATTTTGTAAACACCTCTACCCTATTGTGTAATGCTTAGAAGCAAACCCCAATCACACAAAAGACAATTATCACTGGATTGATAGTGGAGTAAACTCATTATGTCGAAGCACTTACAATAGCCTCTTCTGCTGTGGAATTGAAGAACTTAGCCTCGGCCTCAAGATCCAACATCATCGCCTTCAAAGCCTCAACCTGGGCTTCCATTGCCTTGCCCCTCCTATGCAAAATATCCATAGTCTGCTTCGCAGTCCTCTCTACATAATATCCATCTCCTAACAATACCTAAGTCCACGAAATCATTCCCCGTGCCAAAAAGATTCAATCGTGCTAGAAACAAACGGTATTCTCAACGAAATGAGCAATTTTTATACCAGAAACTCGTTGGTATGGATAAGGCGGCCAGGGAAGAAAGTCGCACCTCCAAAAGGAACCTATCAGATTTTACAAGGGAGACAATGATAGGAGTTGGAATTTTAGCAGGGAGAGAGGGGGGTTTAGATAGTAGGGAAAGAAGGAAAGGTAAGCGAATTTCTCTTGCCATGATTTCGTGAGAGAGCTCATCCGGAAGGGAGCGAACAAGGGATATAAGGGTGGAATTCTCAGAGACGAAGCCCTGGAGACGCCGGAGCCCGCTACGGCGCTGGACGACAGCTCCCTCCACCCGCTATGCGGCCTTCCGTGCCACCTCGGGGGAGAAAAGGGATCCGAGGGGGGTGATCGTTCCCTTTACGTCGTCGCCCATGGAAGACAGGAACGAATTGAGAAGGATCGAGAAGATTGTACAAGGGTTTCCCGCAGGCCGCTGGGTATACAGTGGATGGTATATAGTGGACGACGCAATATAGGGTTAGGTTTGGGGGAAAAGTGAAGTGTTGTAAATTTTAGTTAAGTATCGATGGGAAAATTAAATTATTTTATTTTTGTTCATTAACATTGGGTTTTAAAAACCGCTGTTAAAATCGATGTCTATTAACGAAAAAAAAGGCGCTCATAGACATCGGCTAAAAAACCGATGTCTATGAGCCAAAATCTGCGCTTATAGACACCGGTTTTTGAAAAAATCGGTGTAAAATACTCAAAGACATCGATTTTTGCTTAAAACCGTTGTTGTTCCACCGATGTCTATGAGGGTTTTTCTTGTAGTGAATGTTGATTTAGAGATAGGTTTATTTTAATTTGACTAAAATACTATAGACCATAAGATTAGTAGGTTAATCCAAATGAATCCATATTAGACTCATTAAATTAATGGGTTAGACTCATTAGCTTATTGGATTAATAGCTTATTAGATTAATAGTTAATCTAACACATTAACATCCAACCCACTAAAGAGGATTAATATCCATCAATAGCGATTAATGGACATTCATGAAAAGGAAGACTGTTACGTCACCGCAAGTGTATGGTTACGTCGTCAGTAATAATAAAAGATATCGTATCCATAGGGACTATTGATTAAGCACTAGTTAACTTTGCACGACGAATTATCTGGACAAACACAAGATTGATTATAAAGAAAGTAAGAGAAAGAAAGAGGAAAGAGAGAAAATAGATCTTCAGAGGGGTTGAGCAAGAGGATGGTGGATGATAGATTCTAGGATTTCGGTTTCCTTGTAATGCTAGGTGATGTTACATAGATTGCTTAATTTCTATACTCTATGTTCATGCTCTTGTGGGAAGTTAGATTCATTACCGACTCTCCCCTGCAGTGGATAAGCCAGCATGATCTACTACTCCATGTCCTATGCTACTAAATGGAAATGATTCCTATGAAATCCGTTAGCGGGGCAGCCCTGTCACGATGCCCCTCAGTCATACAACGTAGAAATACACTGACACACAATAGCATAGAGATAGAAATAGTGATTATGCTCGATCCCCTACTTCCTTGTGGAGATTTGCATCTCCTTTCAAGGTAATACCCTAGACATCCGTTAGCGGGGTAGCCCTGTCATGACGCCCCTCGGTCATACGATCTAGGGTATCTCCCCTTCTGAATCAACAATTCTACACAACCATTTGATAAAATATGCAAAAGATATATATATGCATTCACACACACATCATCATCAAACATGAACAAGGCAATAACAAGTCATTGAATAGAAACATGGCAAATCTATATAGTTTTACATCTCCATCACATCACATATACTCCCTAGATCCTAGATCTGGAGATCTACTCCATTGCTAAGGAAAACCAAACCCAAAACATAAAATAAAGCATACTTACAATCCTAGATCCGAGAAGAAGGGGAAGAAGAGAAACTTGCCGATGATTCCGATGTCTTGGGGACGCCTCCTTGCTCCGGAGATGGATAGATCATGAAGGAATGGAGGAGAAAGAAGCTCTAGGGTTTCCCCCTAAGGGGAGAACCCTTCCCCAAGGAGAGGGACGAAGTCCCAAACTCAAGATGATTTGAAAAGGGGAGAAAAACCCCTTTTATAGAGCAGGTTTTGACCTCCACACGGCCTGTGACACGGCCGTGTGGCCTTCACACGGCCGTGTGCATCTTCTTCTCGGCTAAGGTGACACGGTCGTGTGCTGCTTCAACACTGGATGGCCTACACGGTCGTGTGGATCACACGGCCATGTGCTTCTTCTGCTCTGTCAAGGTTACACAGCCGTGTGGATTCACACGGCTGTGGCCTTCTTCTCCTCTACCAAAATCACATGCCCATTTGGATTCACACGATCGTGGCCTTCTCGCCATTGGAATGTTGGCACAACCATGCCATTTGGAACGGTCGTGTACTACTTGGCCACGGGGATAATGGCACGGTTGTGTGGGGCATACGGTCGTGGCCTTCTTCACATCGGGTGCTGGCACGGCCGTGCCATTCGGCGTAGCCAAGGCATAATAATGGCCACACGACCGTGTGGCATACACGGCCCAAGCTGGACTTCCTCCGGAGTTGCTCCTGTGTGCAAGTTAGCTCCATTTTCGCTCCAAATAGCGTCCTATCAATCAAAACAAGCAAAGAGCAGATCTCCGAATATAATATAATAGAAGTATGACATTATAAAGAATTAGGGTGCAATAAACATAGATTATGCCAATGAAATACAAGTAGATGTGTGTCCAAACATGCATAACAGTGTATATAATCTAAGCACATCACACCCCCCCCCCCCCCCCATACTTAAAACTTTGCTTGTCCTCAAGCAAAACCTGCAATCTAGATTCATGTGGTTAAATAGTACATCATAATATCTAGTAAATCAATCTAATCCTATCAAATGATTTCATTGGTGAGCATGATACAAAAGTAGTTTGAGTATAACCTAAGTAGTAGCCTCCGTGCTTAGTGCAATAGTGGCCTATGTTTATCAAGTTTCAATCCCTAAGCCTAGTCAAATTGTCATAGAACTGTATTTCAGCGATAGGCACTTACCTGCCACACGCTTGGTTCATCCTTCACAATCTACCCAAGGTCTCAAGGGCGTGCTCGATATCAAGAGAAGCATAGCAGTTATTTCCCAGTAACCTAACTCGGTCTCAAAGGGGTAACTTGCTAGTTTTCACTCACGACAATTATTTTTTATATCCCTTATTCATTTTTTTCTTTTTTCATCATTATTTTTAATTGATTGCAAGATGCAACACTTGAACACAAATGTATATAAGTGCAAATGTTGGGATATTTTAATTTTTCCAAATGAGTTGACATGATTCGAGCATCATCCAGTAACCAAAATGTAATTTGAGAAATCACCAAGAAAACATTAGTACTAATCAAGTTTTATAAATCATGACTATTTTCAAAGTTGTCAACCATCAAAACCAGGCAAAGTGTATAGAAGTCCTAAAACAAGGTCAATACTTAAAATCTTATAGTAAAAGCATTGCTCACTTCATGCTATCATAGATAGAAGAAGATAGACCACTAAACATAATAGCACCATAAGTAACCAATAAACCACATGGAATCTAGAATTAACATGCAAGTATTTTACATTAAGGAACAAACAATCATGATGTGATGAGTGATGCAACTAACAAAATTTTATTATACAAAAGAAATAAGAAAACTAAACTAAACCAAATGCATCTAATGCATCCCCCCCATACTTAAACTTTTCATTATCCCAATGAAAACTAAAAATAATGTGGAGGAGATAAAAAGTAGGAGAAGTTATCAAATGATGCATGGCAAATGTCATTAACTTCCCCTTCATGTAGTTGCATTCCTCCTAATCTTTGAGTCCTATAAAAGAAGATTAACAAGAAAAAATTAAGTAGACGATACATTTTTATTATAAAGAAAGAAATAAAACTAAAAAGGAACTAAAACAAAAATGAAAGCAAGATTGAACTTGGGTTGCCTCCCAAGAAGTGCTTGTTTAAGGTCATTAGCTCGACCACCTCATTAGATTCATCTAAATGTTGCTCTTTAAGGGGTAAGATATTTCACACCCTCCTACCAAGGGTTCTTATTATGGAGAGAGCTTTCAACATTGGCATTAGAAAGTGAACTAATGCTCTCTCCATCTTCGTCTTTTTTGATATTCTTTCAGGTGGTCGAAGACAGTTCAGATTGAGCATCCAATTAGAGGCTCCATGAAAATCTGCACACTCAAAAGAAAAACATATCTCCCACAAGCATGTTACATAAAATAGAACCAGAACCATATCAAGATAAGTAGAATAAGTAATAAAAACTGAATCACATCCAACAAAGTCAACGATGGGTTTCTCTATAATGCTCTCCAAAAGATCACAAGAAATACTAACCTTACTTTCCTGAGAGATACTTGAAAGTTTTAAACATGTGGATGTGACCTCTTCTGAATTAATTGATGGCTCTAGCTCTGGCTCAGGTGGTAGTGCAACTAAAGGTGGTGATTCTTTGGACTCTGCCATATCTACATGAGTCCCTACACATTGGTCCACAAAATGCTCAATCCCTGCAACTGTCATAATCTCAGAAGGTTGTGTGGATAAAGGAGGTGATTCTTGAGATGCTGCCTCCACAACACAGCTCCCTACACATCCGTCCATATCATTATCATCTCCACATACATCAAAAAATAAACCAACTTCAATATCCTCAATAGGAGAATCACCTATAGGAGGATCACTAACTTCATTTGCATTCTTAAGTTGATCTACCACATCACATTCATCATCTAAAAATTCAATTTCACTATAACATCCTGTATAACCTGGAGGTAGATCTGAAAACTTGTTATCCACTACATTATCAATAATCCTCATCTAAAGAGTCTTCATCTTTATACACATCATGAAATCTGCACTCAACCCTACCAGTATCATAGAATTTGCCAGGATCATTATCTTCATTAACTCTCACCAGCCTTTGTGGAAAAGGAACCCTTAGTGAAGGTCTTGGGAAAGGTACTTCCTTTTTCCCATATTCCCTTTGAGCTTTTGGAGGAGGTCTAACTTGCTTATCTAGTGCTGATGTGATTAATCGTTGAGGAAAAGGTACATGTGGCCTTTGTGAACTTCTTGGAGTAATGGAACTAAGTTCTTGAGGTCTTCTATTGTTCTTCTCCTCAATTCTGTACAAGTCCTTTTTCAGAAGTTCTTCATGATTCTTGCCACTTCTCAACTTAAGATCATTATCATTTACACTAGATCTTGTCTGTGAAGGAGGAAGGTCTTCTTTGAACCATTTTGAAACTATGCTATTAATCTTTTCCCCAAAATGTTTGAACTCCTCATTTTGTGACTTGTGAATTTCAACATTTTTGGGTGGTTGAACTGCATTTTGTTTGACAAACTCTCTTATATTTATGGCTTACACTTCTTGAATTTTTTAGGGAGATTCCATCCAACTTTTGTTTGACCATTCATGGAGGTTCAATGCCACTTGATCAATTAACATATATGCTTCATCTACACTCTTGTCCATAAAAGAACCTCCAGCTGATGAATCTAACAAACACTTATCTGAGAAAGAAATTCCCCTATAGAATATGTGCAGGGTCAGCCAATTTTCCAAACATTGATGAGGGCACTGTCTTTGTAGACTCTTGAATCTATTCCATGCTTCAAATAATGATTCTCCATATGTCTGAGCAAAATTTGTGATGCAATTCCTCATATAAATTATTCTACTTGGAGGGAAGAAATGATTCAGAAATTGCTTCTCCAATTGTTCCCAACTTGTGATGCTTTGAGGACAGAGAGAATATAACCAAGTCATTTCTTTATCCTTGATACTGAAAGGAAATGCCATCAATCAAACTGCATCCGCTGAGACACCCTCACAATTCACCATATCACAAAGCTCTAGAAATGTCTCAAGGTGCAGATAAGGACTTTCTGATGCTTCTCCTCCAAATTTGTGACCTTGTATCATGAAAATCAACTCTGGGTCTAGTTGAAAGCTTTTTGTTTCAATGTGAGGCTGCACAATGAGAGATAAAAATCTTGCAAAAATGGGTGCAGAGAAATCTCTTAAGGCCTTGCTTGACATGTTAGTGCTCATGGATATCTAAGAAAAAATTTTTAGAAAAAACAAAAATGAAGAATTAAAGACAAGAAATCAAATGCTATATGAAAAACAAGAAAGACAATGTAGAATTTAAATTACAAGAAAGAAAGTGCATAAAGAAAACAAGGATGAAAAAACAAAAGGAAAAAGAAAAATGTCTAGAGTAACTCATATACTAATCGACTAATGTAAATCGAAAATAGTCCCCGGCAACGGCGCTAAAAAACTTGTTACGTCACCACAAGTGTACGGTTACGTCGTCATTAATAATAAAAGAGATCGTATCCAAAGGGACTGTTGATTAAGCACTTGTTAACTTCACACGGCTAATTATCTAGACAAATACAAGATTGATTAGAAAGAAAGTAAGAGAAAGAAAGAGGAAAGAGAGAGAATAGATCTTGAGATGGGTTGAGCAATAGGATGGTGAATGATAGATTCTAGGATTTCGATTTCCTTGTAATGCTAGGTGATGTTATATAGATTGCTTAATTTCTATCCTCTATGTTCATGCTCTTGTAGGAAGTTAGATTCATTACCGACTCCCCCCTGCAATGGATACACCGGCATGATCTACTACTCCATGTCCTATGCTAATAAATGGAAATGATTCCTATGAAGTCTGTTAGCGGGGCAGCCCTAACACAACGCCCCTCGGTCATACAATGTAGAAACACACTCACACACAATAACATAGAGATAGAAATAGTGATTATGCCTGATCCCCTACTTCCTTGTGGAGATTTACTGCTCCTTTCAAGGTGATACCCTAGACGTCCATTCGCGGGGCATCCCTGTCACCACGCCCCTCGGTCATACAATATAGGGTATCTCCCCTTCTGGATCAACAATTCTACACAACCATTTGATAAAATATGCAAAAGAAATATATAAACATTCACACACACACACACATCATCAAACATGAACAAGGCAATAACAAGTCATTAAATAGAAACATGGCAAATCTTTATAGTTTTACATCTCCATCACATCACATATACTCCCTAGATCCTAGATATGGAGATCTACTCCATTGCTAAGGAAGAACAAATCCAAAACATAAAGAAAAGCATACATACTGTTAGAGTGTATACTAAAAGTCTAGCTTTTTGTATAAATATTTAAGAATCACATTGGTCAAATGTCTACATTTATGTGAAGTGTAGTTGTCCATTTAATTTATATTGAAGATAACATGGTCTGAGGAGACACACAGAAGTTCATGTTATCAGTTCCTTATAAATTATAAACAGTTGTTCATAACCAAGATGGAATGGGGCAAACCATTGGAATGGTTGTAGTATAATTAGGTATTAGTTTATCTTGACTAATAAATTACACTAGTGCACTATGAGTGTATTGAGCAGGACCATTTGAGGTAATATTTTTTTTTACTGACTATATAAAAGAACAATACCTCTGTTATTATGGAAGTGTGTACTCTTAGTCATGATATAATAACAAGCACGTATACTTAATATTTATTTCTTTGATTTATCAAAGGGTGTGATTTAGCTCATTAAATCAATAAGCCCGATAAGTTGGAAAATGATATTATTTATATGGTGTGTTATTGATTATAGAATGAAACGATGTCCTAGTAATCTAGGTTGATGATATCCCCTTGAGAAGCTTATAAGGATTGTCATGTAAACCCTGTAGATGGACCTAGTCCGGCATGACAATGAAATTGAGTGGTACTACTCTTGGAGCTAGATATTAATTAAGTGAGTTGTCAGTAACTCATTTAATTAATGGGCATTCGATATCTTAAACATAGGGAGACTAACACACTCATGATAATACGGAGCTCATATAGTAATATGGGATTGGTGTGGTAGTGCAATAATAACTCTTTAGTGGAATTAGATATTATTGATGAACTTGAGTTGGGTGTTCGGGGCGAACACGGGAAGCTCAAGCTCATCGGAAGACCAAAACCAATTCCTCCTCTTGGTCCCTATTGTAGCTAGGGGTGGCAATTTTCGACCCGACACGAAAACACGACCCGAACCAAACACGAAAAAATCAGGTTAGGGTTGGGTAGTTTCGAGTTCGAGTCAACCCAATTGACCCAATTAATAAACAGGTTGGGTTCGGGTCAACCTGAAATGACCCAATTACAACCCGCGAACCCGTTTATAAATTATTATAAATTTAAACTAAAATTATAAATTTTAAAAAGTTAAAACTATAAGAATAGAGATATGCTATTGATTATAATGTTGCCATGGCTTATCATTTATGAAATGGATTTTCAATTTGTGTAGATAAATGTTATTTTTAATTTTTAATTTAATATACAAAATTTCTTTAATGAATTCAGGTCATGTTCGGGTCAAACGGATTAAACGAGTCAAACGGGTGTGGTTCGGGTCAAGTGCAAATAAACAGATCAGGTTCAGGTTGAATAGTTTGACTCGAATTAATAATCAGGTCGGGTTAAGGTTGTCATTTGCCAACCCGGCAACCTGCCAACCCGAACCCGAACCGAATTGTCACCCCTAATTGTTGTTGGAGTGTATACTGAAAGCCTAAGCTTTGTAAACATTCATTATGAATAAAAAATCACATTTGGTCAAATTGTCTACATTTAGTTGTAGTTGTTCAATTAATTTATATTGTAGATAACATAGTATGTGGTGTCACATGCAGAAGATAATGTTATCAGTACCTTATAAATTATAAACAGTAGCTCACGACTAAAATGGAAAGGAACAAACCATTAGAAGGTCGTAGTGTAATTAGGTATTAGTTTATCTTGACTATATAATTACACTAGTACACTCAGAGTGTATTGAGTAGGACCATTTGAGGTCGTTTCTTTTATACTGACTTTATAAAGGAACAAAGACCTCAGTTATTATGGAAGTGTGTGCTCTTAATACTAATATAATAACAAGCACATATATTTGATACTTATTTCTTTAATTTATCAATGGGTGAGATTTAGTTCGATGAATCAATAAACCCGATAAGTTGGGAAATGGTATCACTTATAGTGTATGTTGTTGATTATAGAAGGAAACTGTGTCCTAGAGATACTAGGTTGATAATGTCTTCAAGAGGAGCTCATAAGGATTGTCATGTTAAACCCTGCAGGTGGACTTAGTCCGACATGACAATAAGGTTGAGTTGTACTACTCTTGGATTTAGATATTAATTAAATGAGTTGTCAGTAACTCACTTAATTAGTGGACATTCGATATCTTAAACACAGGGAGACTAACACACTCATAATAAGAAGGAGCCCAAAAATGTAATTTGGGATTGGTGCGGTAGTTCAATAATAGTTCTCTAGTGGAATGAATTATTATTGATAAAATTAAGTTGTGTGTTCGGGGCGAACATGGGATGCTTAATTTTATCGGGAGACCAAAACCAATTCCTCCTCTCGGTCCCTATCGTAGCCTATTATTTATAGAGTACTATACCCACCTATACCCACCTTCTATACCCACCAATAGGGGGCCGGCCAAGCTAGCTTGGGAACCAACCTAGGGCCGGCCTAGGTATAAATTGGGGTGGCCGGCCCTAGCTTGAACCCAAGCTAGTGGGGGCCGGCCAAATTAAATTAAAAAGAGATTTTAATATTAATTTTTATTATGTGGAAGAAATAATTTATTAAAGAGAATATCTCTCTTATAAAAGATCTAGAAAAGATTAAAGAAAGAGATTAGATCTCTTTCCTTATTTGTAGTTTGGTGAGATATTTTATTTTCTCTTTAAAAATTATTCACATGTTGTAAAATTAAAATTAGAGCTCTTGTGGTGGCCGGATACTACTTGGAGAAGAAGAAGAAGAAGGAGAGGAAGCGAGCATCTCTTGGAGCTTGGTTAGTGTTTTGATTTTCTTCCTTGGTGAAGCTTCTTTCTTTGTGGCCGAACCTAGCTAGGATGAGAAGAAGGTGGTTGGTGGTTTCGCATCTCGGAAGATCGTTGCCCACACAACGTTCGAGGTTAGAAGAGGAATACGATAGAAGATCAAGAGGTCTTTCTAAAAGGTATAACTAGTAATTTTTCCTTTCCGCATCATACTAGTTATTTTTGGAAATAATACCAAATACAAGAGGCTTACGTACTAGAATTTCGAATATGTTTTTCGATGTTGTGTTCTTTTGTTTTTTCTTTTCCTTGTGATTTGATTGTTCTCTTCGGTTAACCTAAAGTTATTTTAGGAAATTAAATATTAGATTTCTATAAAAGGTTTTGTCTAGTCGGTGGGGGTTGCTCCCATATCCAAGAAGGTCGTGTGCCTCGCCACGTCAGTACTGGGAACCAATTATGGAAATTAATATTTAATGAAATTAATAACTTAAGGTGGTTTGGGTCGAACGTGTTAAGTTCCGCAGGAGATCCAAGTCAAAACCTAAAAGAACAAATAGATTATGTTTTGGATCAAACGTGTTAAGTTCCGCAGGCGATCCAAAATTTAATTTAAAAGAACACATGGTAGCTAGGAAAAGGTTCAGACCTTTGTACAAAATTTTTGTACAGTGGAACCTCTAGGTTTTCCGAGTAGCAACCAACAATTGGTATCAGAGCTAGGGTTTTGCCTCTGTGTATTTGGTATTAGGTTAATTATGCACATGTCATACATAATTTAGGCAGGTTAATAGTAGGATGTACTAACTTTGTGGATGCAGGATCCAACTATTATGGCTTTTAGTTATTATGTGTGTGATTGGACCCTTGGACATGTCAAGGGCATTTATATGTGTGTGCATGATTGTATTAAAATACAGCATGAGCTGTATTTAGTTTTATTAGGATTTTATTTTTTATCTAGATACATGTACATTCCTTTTATGGAATATAGGAGCAAAAATGTAAAATTCTATTTATGTTGCGGATCGAATCTTGCAAAGCGTGGAACCTTCTAAGGACCAGAGGCGCAGCAAAACTAGGAGCAAGATGGATGCGACAGCTAGATCCGGTGGCGGTGGCCAAATATGGCAGCAGCTTGGGATGACGACACACGGAGGACAACTAGAGATAAAAGCCATAATAGTTGAAAATAAGATTTTCTATTTATTGCTTTTATATTGTGCTGTGTGTGCATGTTAGTTTACAAGTTTAGTAGGCTAGCATAGTTAAAATTCCTCATTTATAAATAACTAAGTGGGAGAGGGATTTTTAAGTAAATCTCATGGTCTCCATTACTGGTTTGTAAGTGATGCAAACAAGCTTGCGCGTTGGCTCTGAGTGCCTTCCTCCATAACGGATGAGCTTGTTTGTGGATCACTAGAACAGACTTCCATTTTTAGATGACTATAGAAGTTAATTAAGAGCGTGTGATCTTCCCCAACGGAAGGGGCATAATCTTATTAATAGACTTAGTGTCAAGTAATGGTATACACTTAGACACATCTAATAGTATCCTCCCCATCGGAGTCACTGCTATTATTTGTGTGACCAAAAGACACCAACTATTAATTTTATTTGTCAAAAGTTAGGTTGACAAGATAATAAAATTAATGGGCTAAGACCCCCTTTTAGAAATGTTGAATTTGTATACGTCCACACTAACGTGGCATACAAAATTCACGGTGTTTTTGAGGTGTTGGTTAATTTAAAATAGTATTGTTTGAGGAATCAATATTATTCTAAATTTAGAGTTCTGACCAAAAGTTATTTGTGATTCTTAGGATGACTTTCAACCCACTGTCTATCATACTTCAACAAAATAGACTTACTGGACCTAATTACATAGATTGGAAAAGGAACCTGGACATTGTTACTACTGAAAGCTATAAATTTGTACCGACTGAACCTTGTCCTGATGTGACGGTGAATCTACCAGAGGAGATTGAATATCATAAGAGATGGGTAAAGGCGATGAGATGGCGTGGTGTTACATTTTGGCTTCAATGTCAAATGTATTGCAACATCGACATCAAGATTTACCAACGACTTATGATATTATGAACAATCTCAAGGAACTCTTTGGTCATCGTGGATAGGGCTTCTAGACAAGAAGCTATGAGAAAGATAATGACAGACACCATGCAAGAGGTACTCCTGTGAAGGATCATATCCTAAAGATGATGGCTTATCCGAACGAGATCTGATCCTTGGAGGAGAAATTGATGGGAAACCCGGATCGATATGATCCTCAACGCTACCTAGAAGTTTTGAGCGGTTCCCTGAACTATAATATAAATAAAAGGATTTATTCATTAGGGAAACTACTGACAGCAGAAAGATTATTTCGTCACAATTCTCAAATTCACTATGCGAAAATGGTTCTACTTCTAAACCGAAAGGAAAGAAGAAGAAGAAACAAGTCGCTCAAGAAAGAAAGTGAATAAATCTCAGAGTACGGGATTTAAAGTGAGTGAAGAAGCCCAAGGAAAGTGCTTCATCCGCGGTGTAGGACATTGGAAGGCGGACTGTCCTCGTAGGAACCAAAACAAAGGTATATCTCATGCTCTAGTTGTTGAAACATGTTTAGTGGTGTTATCTACCAGCACCTGGTGTGTAGATACGGGAGCCACTGATCATGTCTACAATTCCCTGCAGGGGTTCCAGGAAACCCGAGTACTATCTGAAGGAGAGATTACCGTCTACATGGGCAATGCTACTAAAGTGGCAGCTGTTGCAGTGGGAGACGTCTACTTATCTTTTAGTAGAAATAGAAATTTGATTTTAAGAAATTGTCTTTATGTACCCAGTTTTAGAAAGAATTTAATTTCAGTTTCTAAACTATTTTTAGATGGATATTCAGTTTCTTTTAGTAACGATGTAGTTATTAAAAGAAATAAAGTGATTATCTGTTCTGGTGCATTAGTTGGCAATTTGTATACTTTAAATCCAATTTCTTCCACAAAGCAAAACATGGAAATTTATAACTCATCTTCTAATTCTAATAAGAGAAAAGAACCTTCGGAAATGAACCAAGCATATCTTTGGCATCTAAGGCTTGTTCATATTAACTTAAGTAGGATTCAGAGGCTTATAACCAATGGACTTTTGAGTTCATTAGAGTTGGAAAATTTTCCAACTTGTGAATCCTGCTTAGAAGGTAAAATGACCAAGAGGTCGTTCAAGGCCAAGGGATATAGAGCCAAAGAAGTGTTAGAATTGGTTCACTCTGATTTGTGTGGTCCTATGTCTGTCCAAGCAAGAGGAGGTTTTTAATATTTTGTCTCTTTCATAGACGATTATTCAAGATACGGATACATTTACCTAATGCGCCGCAAGTCCGAGTGCTTTGATAAGTTCAAAGAATACAAGGCTGATGTGGAGAAACGATTAGGTAAAAGTATCAAGACACTACGATCTGATCGTGGTGGCGAATACCTCTTAGGAGAGTTTAGGAATTACTTATCAGAGGCTGGGATTCAATCCCAATTGTCTGCACCTGGAACACCCCAACAGAATGGTGTAGTAGAACGAAGGAATAGGACTCTTATGGAGATGGTTAGATCGATGATGAGTTATTCAGAATTACCAAATTCCTTTTGGGGATATACTCTGGAAATAGCAGTATACGTTCTGAACTTAGTACCTTCTAAATCAGTTTCTTCTACTCCCATAGAATTGTGGAATGGGTGAAAACCCAGTCTAAGACATATTCGGATTTGGGGTAGTCCAACACATGTGCTGAAACCAGATGCTGATAAGTTAGAATCCCGTACAGAAGTTCACGTGTTTGTAGGATATCCCAAAGGAACGAAAGGTGGTTTATTTTATAGTCCTAAAGACCAGAAGGTCATTGTTAGCACCAATGCCCAGTTTTTAGAAGAAGACTATATAATGGATCACAAGCCCAGTAGCAAAGTTGTTTTAGAAGAACTTAGAGAGGACACGTCTACTTCAGTACCAATAGTACAAGATGAAGTACCACAAGAGACTGCAACACGTGTCACACATGATACACAACCACAGACAGTGCCTCGTCGTAGTGGGAGGGTTGTAAGGCAACCTGAAAGATTCATGTTTTTGGGAGAGTCTTCGGACTTGATCCCGGGTAAACATGAACCTGATCCACGAACATATGACGAAGCACTCCAAGATATAGATGCAGCATCTTGGCAAAAGGCAATGAATTCTGAAATAGAGTCTATGTACTCTAATAAGGTCTGGGAACTTATAAAACCACCTGATGGTGTAAAAGCCGTTGGATGCAAGTGGATGTACAAAAGGAAAAGAGGGACAGACGGGAAGGTAGAAACTTTCAAAGCTAGGCTTGTTGCGAAAGGGTACACTCAGAAAGAGGAAATCGATTATGAGGAAACCTTTTCACCGGTAGCCATGCTTAAGTCTATCCGGATACTCTTATCCATTGCTGCTCATATGGATTATGAGATTTGGCAAATGGATGTCAAGACAGCTTTCCTTAATGGAAGTCTTGAAGAGAACATCCATATGAAGCAACCAGAAGGGTTCATTGAAAAAGGCAAAGAGCATCTAGTGTGCAAGCTCAATCGGTCTATTTATGGACTGAAGCAAGCTTCAAGGTCTTGGAACATCTGGTTTAATGATGTAATCCAGTCATATGGATTTATTCAGTGTTTGGATGAGTCTTGTGTATACAAGAAGTGTAACGGAAACGTGGTGGTATTTCTTGTACTATACGTAGATGATATTTTGTTAATTGGCAACAATGTCAAGGTATTATCAGACGTAAGGGTATGGTTGTCCAAACAATTTGATATGAAGGACTTAGGAGATTGTGCACACATTCTCGGGATCAAAGTTATAAGGGATTGAAAGAAAAGAATGTTGTGTCTGTCCCAAGCTTCATATATAGATACAATCCTTGCTCGTTTTAGCATGCAGGATTCCAAGAAAGGTTTCTTACCTTTTAGGCATGGAATAGCTCTATCTAAAGAGATGTCTCCGAAGACATCAAAAGAGATAGAGGACATGAAAGTAGTTCCTTATGCTTCGGCTGTAGGAAGCCTAATGTATGCAATGCTATGTACGAGACCTGATATCTGTTTTTCCGTGGGCATGGTTTGCATATATCAGAGTAACCCTGGACAAGGACATTGGACTGCGGTAAAGCATATATTAAAGTACCTGAGAAGGACTAGAGATTATATGCTAGTTTATCATGCAGATGATTTGCTTCCTGTAGGTTACACGGATTCAGATTTCCAATCAGATAGGGATAACAGTAAGTCTACATCAGGCTATGTGTTTACTTTAGGAGGTGGAGCCATTTCATGGAGGAGTGTTAAGCAAAAATGCGTATCGGACTCAACCATGGAAGCTGAGTATGTAGCAGCCTCTGAGACAGCTAAAGAAGCAGTATGGCTCAGGAACTTTCTAATGGACTTAGATGTGATTCCTGGTTTGCCCAAAATTATCACAATTTATTGTGATAATAGCGGTGCAGTTGCAAACACGAAGGAACCACGAGCTCATAAGGCAAGTAAACATATAGAGCGCAAGTACCACCTGATACGAGATATCGTGAAGCGAGGAGAAGTTGTCATCGCCAAGATTGCATCAGCAGATAACCTGGCAGATCCTTTCACTAAGGCCCTTCCGGCGAAAGCTTTTGATCGGCATGTGGAGGGAATGGGAATCAGATGTATGGTAGAAGATATGACAGCTTAGTCATTAGTATAAGTGGGAGATTGTTGGAGTGTATACTGAAAGCCTAAGCTTTGTAAACATTCATTATGAATAAAGAATCACATTTGGTCAAATTGTCTACATTTAGTTGTAGTTGTTCAATTAATTTATATTGTAGATAACATAGTATGTGGTGTCACATGCAGAAGATAATGTTATCAGTACCTTATAAATTATAAACAGTAGCTCACGACCAAAATGGAAAGGAACAAACCATTAGAAGGTCGTAGTGTAATTAGGTATTAGTTTATCTTGACTATATAATTACACTAGTACACTCAGAGTGTATTGAGTAGGACCATTTGAGGTCGTTTCTTTTATACTGACTTTATAAAGGAACAAAGACCTCAGTTATTATGGAAGTATGTGCTCTTAATCCTAATATAATAACAAGCACATATATTTGATATTTATTTCTTTAATTTATCAATGGGTGAGATTTAGTTTGATGAATCAATAAACCCAATAAGTTGGGAAATGGTATCACTTATAGTGTGTGTTGTTGATTATACAAGGAAACTGTGTCCCAGAGATACTAGGTTGATAATGTCCTCAAGAGGAGCTCATAAGGATTGTCATGTTAAACCCTGCAGGTGGACTTAGTCCGACATGACAATAAGGTTGAGTGGTACTACTCTTGGATTTAGATATTAATTAAATGAGTTGTCAGTAACTCACTTAATTAGTGGACATTCGATATCTTAAACACAGGGAGACTAACACACTCATAATAAGAAGGAGCCCAAAAATGTAATTTGGGATTGGTGCGGTAGTTCAATAATAGTTCTCTAGTGGAATGAATTATTATTGATAAAATTAAGTTGTGTGTTCGGGGTGAACATGGGATGCTTAATTTTATCGGGAGACCAAAACCAATTCCTCCTCTCAGTCCCTATCGTAGCCTCTTATTTATAGAGTACTATACCCACCTATACCCACCTTCTATACCCACCAATAGGGGGTCGGCCAAGCTAGCTTGGGAACCAAGCTAGGCCGGCCTAGGTATATATTGGGGTGGCCGGCCCTAGCTTAAACCCAAGCTAGTGGGGGCCGGCCAAATTAAATTAAATAGGAATTTTAATTTTAATTTTTATTATGTGGAAGAAATAATTTATTAAAGAGAATATCTCTCTTATAAAAGATCTACAAAAGATTAAAGAAAGAGATTAGATCTCTTTCCTTATTTGTAGATTGGTGAGATATTTTATTTTCTCTTTAAAATTTATTCACATGTTGTAAAATTAAAATTATAGAAATTTCCTTTTATCAACCATGAAGAGATTTTTGAAGAGAAATTTTATTTTTTAAAATTTTCGGAAACAAATTAGGAAGTTTTAATTTGTTGATTAAAACTTGTCTAAATTGTTTCCCCTTGATGTGGCCGGCCAATATAGATTAAATTGGAAAATTTTATTTTATTTTTCTCAATTAAATCATGTCAAGAAAATTAAGGAAATTTTATTGTAATTAAATTTCCTAATTTGCCTTGGCCAAGGAATATAAAAGAAGAGGTGAGGGTGCCTTCACAAGACACAATCTCTATTTTTTTCTCTCCCTCTTTTGTTCCTTGGTGTGGCCGGCCATCCTTTCCCTCTCTTCCTCTTGTGGTGGCCGAACCCCTCTCTTTCCTTGGAGCTCTTGTGGTGGCCGGATACTACTTGGAGAAGAAGAAGAAGAAGGAGAGGAAGCGAGCATCTCTTGGAGCTTGGTTAGTGTTTTGATTTTCTTCCTTGGTGAAGCTTCTTTCTTTGTGGCCGAACCTAGCTAGGAGGAGAAGAAGGTGGTTGGTGGTTTCTCATCTCGGAAGATCGTTGGCCACACAACGTCCGAGGTTAGAAGAGGAATACGATAGAAGATCAAGAGGTCTTTCTAAAAGGTATGACTAGTAATTTTTCCTTTCCGCATCATACTAGTTATTTTTGGAAATAATACCAAATACAAGAGGCTTACGTTCTAGAATTTCGAATATATTTTTTGATGTTGTGTTCTTTTGTTTTTTCTTTTCCTTGTGATTTGATTGTTCTCTTCGGTTAACCTAAAGTTATTTTAGGAAATTAAATATTAGATTTCTATAAAAGTTTTTGTCTAGTCGGTGGTGGTTGCTCCCATATCCAAGAAGGCTGTGTGCCTCGCCACGCTAGTACTGGGAACCAATTATGGAAATTAATATTTAATGGAATTAATAACTTAAGGTGGTTTGGGTTGAACGTGTTAAGTTCCGCAGGAGATCCAAGTCAAAACCTAAAAGAACAAATAGATTAAGTTTTGGATCAAACGTGTTAAGTTCCGCAGGCGATCCAAAATTTAATTTAAAAGAACACATGATAGCTAGGAAAAGGTTCAGACCTTTGTACAAAATTTTTGTACAGTGGAACCTCTAGGTTTTCCGAGTAGCAACCAACAATTGTAGCCTATTATTTATAAAGTCTTATATCTACCAATACCCACTTTCTTACCCACCTTAAGGTGGTCGGCCAAGCAAAGCTTAGAGCCCAAGCTAGGGTCGACCAAACCAAGGTTAGATGGGTTCAAGTTGTGGCTGGCCCTAGCTTGGAGCCCAAGCAAGGGTGGCAGGCCACATTCACATTGAATGGGAGTTTAAAATTATAAATCTTTTCTTTTATAGCTTTGTACAAAGGATTAAGAGAAAGGTTTGATATCTTTCTTATTTGTAGTTAAAAGGAAGATTTTAATTTTTTGATAAATTTTAAATCTTTCTTTATGTGGAAGCCATGGTTTTAAAAGAGAGTTTTAAAATTATAAATCTTTCCTTTTATAACTTTCTACAAAGGATTAAGAGAAAGATTTGATATCTTTCCTTATTTGTAGTTTAAAGGAAGATTTTAATTTTTGATAAAACTTTTCTTTTTTAACCATCCACATGTTTTAAAAGAGAGATTTATAAAACTTTCCTTTTATAACCAACCATGAAAGGATTTAAAGAAAGAAATTTTTTAATTAAAATTTTTACTGGAAACAATTAAGGAAGTTTTAATTAAATTTTCCTTCTTTGACATTGGCAAGGAATATAAGGAAGTTTTAATTATGTTTAAATCTTTCCTTATTTGCCAAGACCAAGGAATATAAAAGAGCGGGTAGAGGTGCCTCACAAAAGGACACATCTATTATTCCTCTCCTCTCTTCCTTGGTGGTGGTCGGCCCTCTTCTTCCCCTATTCTTCTTCCTTGGTAGCTGACGGCATCTCATCTCTAGGAGTTGTTGGTGGCCAGGTCTTGTTAGTGGAAGAAGGAGAGATAGGAGGCATTGTTTCTTAGCATCCCTTGGAGATTGGTTGGTGACCGAAGTTCTTCACCTCTAGGAGATTGTTGGTGGTCGAAACTTAGAAGGAAGAAGAAGGTTTTGGTGGACTCTCATCTTGGTAGATCGTCGCCCACACGACGTCCAAGATAAGAAGAGGAATACAATAGAAGATCATGAGGTCTATAAGCTACAAAAGGTACAACTAGTTATTTAATTCCACATCATAACTAGTGCATTCTTTTGTGTAGATATTGTAAAACCAAACACAAGAGGTTATCGATTTTAATTATCATTTTTGTTATCAATTTTCATTTCGATTTTATGTTTCGATAATGTGTTTCTATTGAGGTCTCTATTGTTAAACCTTGTTTACTGTGAGAAGTTTAAATATCCGATTTCTTTCAAAGGCTTTGTCTAGGCAGTGGTGGATGATCCCATACCTAAGAAGGCCTAGTGTCTCGCCACGTTTGACTTGGAAGCTGATCCTTGAAATAGATATTTGATCAACTTCTGTAATATGGTTTAACTAAGGAAGATCACATCGGTTGAACTTGAAGTAAGAATGTTAAGTTTTGTTCCCAATTCAAGTTTAACTTCTAAAGGGAAAATTTGGATTAATAATGTTAAGCATCATTTGCAATCCAAATTTAACTTTAGTAGAACACATGGGTAGCTAGGATAGTTCTATGCTTGTATAAATTTTTATACAGGGGAACTAGGATGGTATTCTGAGTAGCAACCAACAATTGGTATCAGAGCTAGGTTTTAACCTCTATGTGTTTGGTTTTAGTTTAATTATGCACATGTCATACATATTTTAGGCAGGATAATAATAGGATGTGCAAATAGATTAACTCTGTTGTTGCAGGCTCCAACTATTATGGCCTATTGTGATTGTGTGTGATTGGACCCTCGGATATGTCGAGGGCATTTTATGTGTGTGCATGATTGTACTTATTAAATACAACAGGAGCTGTATTAGTTTTAGGATTTTACATTTTTGTTTGATCTAGACTTTATGTACATTCCTTTGAGGAATATAGGATCGATATATGTAAAATTCTATTTTGTCCCGGATCATATCCTTGCGAGGCGTGGTGCTATTTGAGGACCAAAGGCGCAGCGAAAAAAGAAGCAAGATAGATGCGGTGACGAGACCCCACTGCGGTGGCTAAAGATGGCAGCAGCTAGGGTTGGCGGCATATGGAAGACAATGATAGAAAAGGCCATAATAGTTGGTAAATTGTTTTCCATATTTATTGCTTTTATTTGTTGTGATGTGTGTGTGCATGATAAAATCCTTATCTTAAAAAACTAAGTGGGAGAAGGATTAGTAAATAAATTCCACGGCCTCCTTTACTAGTTTGTAAGTGATGCAACAAACTTGCGTGTTGGCTCTGAGTGCCTCCCTCCATAATGGATGAGTTTGTTTGCGGATCACTAGATCAAACTTCCTTTATGGATGGTTAGATGAAATTATTTAGGAGCGTGTGATCTTCTCCAACTGAAGGGGAACAATCCTATTTAATGGACTAAGTATCAAGTAATGGTATACACTTAGGCGCATTTAATAGTATCCTCCCCAGGAAAACCAACTATTAATTTTTCATAAAGCTAGGTAAAAGCCCCTCTTACAAACAAATGAATTTATATACGTCCACACTAACATGACATATGAAATTTATGGTGTTTGAGTTAATTTTATTTGTCATAAAGTTAGGTTGAAAAAATAAAATGGGTAAAACCTTCTCTTACAAACAATTGAATTTGTATACGTCCACACTAACGTGGCATACAAAATTCATGGTGTTTGAGGTAATTTAAGGTTGACAAGATAATTAACGGGTAAGACTCTCCTCTTACAAATGTCTAAATTTATATACGTCCACACTAACGTGGCATACAAAATTCACGGTGTTTAAGGTGTTGGTGAATTTAAATGATATTGTTTTGAGGAATCAATATTATTTTAAATTCTAAAGTTTTGACCAAATATTTGATCGAAGACAGACCAACTATTAATTTTATTTGTCATAAAGATAGGTTGATAAGATAATAAAATTAATGGATAAAATCTCCTCTTAATGTTTGAATTTATATACGTCCACACTAACGTTGCATACAAAATTCACGAGGATTTTAAGGTGTTGGTTTTGACCAAATATTTCTGTGATTCTTAGGATTTCAAATGTTTTCAATCCCCCAGCTGTTATACTATACTTAGTAGTCCCAATGATTAGAAACAAAAACTTGGACACTAAGGTGGACTGTCCTCTCAAAACTGAGAACAAAAAAGGTGTATTTTATTCATTAGTTGTTGAAACATGTTTAGTGGTGTTATCTACCAGTACCTAGTGTGTAGATACGGGAGCCACTAATTATGTCTGCAATTCATTCCACGATACCCAACAACTATATGAAGGGGAAATCACCGTCTACATGGGCACTGCTATAATAGTAGCAGTTGTTGCAGTGGAAGATGTTTATCCTCTGAAAGGAATAAAACATGGATTTTGAGAAATTGTCTTTACGTACCAAGTTTTAGAAAGAATTTTATTTCAATTTCTAAACTATTCAAAGAACTTGATGTTCTGTCTCTTTTAATAACAAAGTTGTTATCAAGAAAAATAGGGAAGTTATCTATTCCGGTACATTGGTTGGCAATTTATATATTCTAAATCCAATAACTCACATGATGCACCAAATGGAAATTAATAATACATCTTCTAACTATAATAAGAGAAAGCAACCTTCAGAAATGAATCAATCATATCTTTGGCATCAATGGCTAGGTCATATTAACTTGAGTAGCATTCAAAAGATAATAGCCGATGAACTTTTTGGTTCATTGGTGGTAGAAAACTTTTCAACCTGTGAGTCTTACTTGGAAGGAAAAATGGCCAAGAGGCCTTTTAAGACTAAGGGGTATAGAGGCAAAAGATGTGTTGGAATTATTCTGATTTGTGTGGACCTATGACTATCCAGGCAAGAGGTTGTAACGCCCGCCCCTCATGGATACTAAGACTACCCAAAAAGGGACGGGGTTACTTAGGCTACTTGACATATATATATATGCATAAGGTCTCAAGGCAGCGGAAGACATATTTTCACCTTATGCATCTAGCTCTTAATATGGCATGTGAACAATATACATGATTCATAACTGCTACTTGAACACAATTCATAATGTCATGAATATACTAACATGAATAAAATGTCATAAGTGCATAACATACTAGTTCCAGTTATCATCACAAGTATAAAAAAATCCAAACTGAGTTCACATGCACAACTTAAGCGAATATAATTTCTTTAGAAATAGAATTAGATCTATCCACCATGCCACTTCCACACACAATCTTGCCCTTCCTGCTGCTCCCATCAGTTCATCCATTCCTTTCCTTTTTCTGCAGTACAAGGAAAATAATCTATACCCCCATAATCTTAGTGAGTTCCTTCCCTACTCATAAAACCATTAATCATACATACACATAAAACATGTTATAGCATGTGAGGAAATAACCCAAAACATATCATAGCATGTGAGAACATACACCTAAAACATATCATGGCATGGGAGAATATAAAATAATCATATAACATATCATGAAAACATAAACATATCATGGCATGGAAGAACATAACATAAC
Organism: Zingiber officinale; assembly: GCF_018446385.1. Classification (NCBI taxonomy): domain Eukaryota; kingdom Viridiplantae; phylum Streptophyta; class Magnoliopsida; order Zingiberales; family Zingiberaceae; genus Zingiber; species Zingiber officinale. The sequence goes on along the minus strand of NC_056007.1, from coordinate 43,520,275 downwards.
CATATAACATATCATGACCATATTCTCAAGAGCATCTGTAATATGTGTAAAGGAAGACACATGGCATGAACATGTAGATGCAAGATGTTCCTTTGAAATCATGCATAATGAAATGAACATATGCAACATGTCTTTTTTTTTAAAAAACATATCATATACATACTTGAAAATAAGCTTAACATGAGGGGCCCGGCTATGTACCACATAACATGAATGCGCGCAATCCCTAGGACAGGGTAGCTAGCCCCGAACCTACTAGGGAACTAGGTCCGTACTACGACTGTCGAACTAGGGGCGTATTGAGGAGCACATCCCTTTACAAGACACGTTCATAGTCCGTCGGCCTAGGGGCGCTTATGGAGCCCACCCTTGGTGTTAGTTAGAGCCCTAGAGCCAATCATTTGATGATTGTATGGACTCATGTATATCATATTCTTGTATATTAATAAAGGCATTTGTTTGGTTATTATACTTATTTATATTAGTGCCAAATAGACTAAGTATAATAGCGTCCTTGAGTAGAAGGTTCATACCTATATCAATCGATTAGTTGAATCGATAGTGAGATGATATAGGGAACACTACTCTAAATCATTCCTAGTCGAGTATTAGCATTCAGGGACAATGTTAATACAATAAGACTAGCATGTAGGTCAGCTCGATGACTTGATCTCACAAGTCATGGATATAGAGATATCAAGCTGACACATGGGTATGCATTAGAGAATGTATACTGAATGACCCGCCATGAGAAAGTATCATGGATCGTTATATGAGTGTCATATACTTTCTCATGTGGCTATTAGTATGACTATTAGTCCTTAGACCTGAAGTCACCATGGATCCCTACATAAGGAGTTATGTACTTTAGTTTCATCAAACGTCACCCGTAACTGGGTGGACTATAAAGGCGATTACTGGGTATGTAACGAATTATGCAGAGGGATGTGAGTGATGTAGATGGGATCTATCCCTCCCATATGACGGGAGCGACATCGCTATTCTTGATAGAGTGAGACCACTAAGCGCATGACCATGCCCAAATGAGTCAACATTAGATGTTGAGCTCATTTGATCGAGTGAGTCTACTTGGAGTTCAAGATTTAGATTGATTAGAGGATGACACGGTCTATGCCTCATATTGATCAATCTAGATGTCTAGGATAGAAGGACACTTGTCATTATTTTGTGAGGAGTCAAAATAGTAGTCACAAGGTGATGTTGGATCTCGACATTCTTGTAACTTGGGTAGTAATGATGTGTTGCTAGATACCGCTCATTACTTATGCTCCTAAATGGGTTTAAGGCATTGCCAACGTTACAAGAACCTATAGGGTCACACACTTAGGACAAATAGATGGAGATTAGGTTCATATGATGAACCAAGAGGATTAGATTTATTTGATAAATCAAATTGGATTAAGATTAATCCTAATTGGGCTAACTTGAGTTCGACTCAAGTTGATTCATGTATTTAATAAGTCTAATTTAGATTATGACTTATTAAATCAATTTAATTTAATGAATTAGATTCATTATATTAAATTGGCTCGAATCAAATGGTTGGATTAGATCAACCATGGTAGAGATTGAGTCAAGTTTGACTTGATTAGAGAAGGAAGACCAAAGGTCAATTTTGACTTGACCTTTTGCCACCTCATTGGTGAGTTGGCATTAGGTGGACCAATGATGATATTCCACATCATCATGGATGCCACCTCATGGAAGTTACAAAGCCATTTTCTTATTAACTTCACATTAATTGCATTTAATGGGGAGTTACACTAGAAGAAAGTAGCCGGCCACTTTGTGAATGAAAGTGAATTCATTTTTCATTCACTTGTGTGCATCTTCTTCCTTCTTCCTCTCAATCTCTCCCTCTCCCTCTCCTCCTTGCTTGGCCGAATCTCACCAAGGTGCTAGCACACCTTTGTGTGAGGTTTTCTCCACCTACGTGTCCGTGTGGATACTTCTAGAGGACCGGCGCTTGACGGTCTAGAGATCCGGCAACTCCTTGGACGAGCGGGATAAGCGAAAGGCACGCTTCAAAGGTATAACCCTTATCTAGTGTAGATCTAAAGGTTTTACAAACTCGTACAAGAAAAGGTTTTTCGAAAAAATTTTGTTTACGAATCTTTGCACGGATCTACGGCTTTGGGTGACTCGGGGTCTCCGCGACGCGAAAAAGCGGTTTTCGCGGCCCGACGAACCCAACAGTGGTATCAGAGCCATGTGCAAAGACTTGTACGAGTTCGTTTGTATTTTTATGAAAAATAAACCTTCTGTAATTTTCTGTAAAAATTGAGTTTTTAGAGTTTTTATGAGTAATTTTTCCGTAGAAGCGAAGCACAAGTGTCTCGGCACTTGTAGGCTTCGGCTACCGGAAAGTTTTCTTTTAAACGGCTTCGTTTTGCCCCAAATCCATTTGGGACAGCGGGGTCGGGTGCCATTAGATCGCAAAGGAGCAACTCACGATGGTTAGATCGTGGGTAGGGGCATAGCCCCTAACCCCGCAAGGGAATTTGCTTCGCGATTGCACCCGAAATCGCTAAAAACGAACCCGCCGGGAAGATTTTTCCGAAACGGCAATGTCTCGACCCAAATCTTTTTGGGACAACGGGTTTAGGCGCTGTTGGATCGCAATGGAACCCTCGCGATGGTTAGATCGCGGGTAAGGGCGCTGCCCCTGGGCCCCGCAAGGGGATCCGTTCCGCGATTGCGCTAAACGGGACCGCCGGGAAATTTTATTCATAAAAATTGTAAAAATTATTTTAAAATTATAGAAAATTATGAAAAATATATAATTTTAAATTATATATTAATTTGTGATAGTCATGTCCCAAAGCCCAATATGATTGGTTGTGTTGTAATTCATAATACGGCCTGCGTGCCGTTATGTGTTTGCGAGTGTTGTATTATATTCGCGACCTGCGCGTCGTGCCTTCTCTTATTTTATTGTTGTAAATTAGATTTAGACTCGAATGTAACTCAAGTTTCAAATTGTAATGTACAAATTGGAGCGGTGGAGGGTCCACACGAGACGGAGTTCCGAGGCTGGCACGAGCAACACAAGGTGGTCAAAGGGAGGAGCTCGAAGAAGCTGTTGACACTAGGTTGACCAATCGATCTTCTCATTGGCTTGAGAAGATCGTAGTAGGGCCATGACTAAATCACAAATAGATTAATTAATTGCTTGTGTATGTGATGCATATTTAATAAGTAGTTAATTAATTAGTGCCTTACGATTAGATTAGATCTAAGTCGTGCACATGATGCACCCTTGCGATTAGATTAGATCTAAGTCGTGCACAAGATGCATCCCTTTTCGATTAGATTAGATCTCAATCGACTCAACTCTAATGCCTAACCGTGCCTTGATACCTATCATTACCTCGATCACATGTATTGTTGAATCTGCCAAAGCAGAGCAATACATATTATCTTGGTAGGGTACGGAGGGACAATCTTGGTCCCGTCTATCAACGCATGGGTGAGTACAAACTCAATTAGATTGAGTATTCATAGTTACTCGGTTGGATCGAGTCAACTATAGGCATTCTTCCAATAGTTGGAAAGATAGGTCAATATCACATCTATATTAACTCTCGGGTGTATTAGCCAAAGCTAACTCGAGTTTTAATATAAATGCGGATATTGATTCTATAAACAAGAGTTGCATAGAGATGTAATTGGTAATCGTTACCTACCGATCATACTAAGCCTTGGGCGTATTAGCCAAAGCTAACTCAAGGGTTAGTATGATGTGGATCTTGTCCCACAAGAATTATAGAATTCAGTGGGAGCATTATTTAATTAAAAGGCCTAATTAAATGATTTTTAAAGAATATGATATTTATTTCTGTAAATTTTCTGTTGTAGATAACCATGACGTCGAACACGAATTCCTTCTCCCTGCGATCTATCCTTGAGAAGGACAAGCTCAACGGAGCGAATTTCCTGGACTGGTACAGGAACTTGAGAATAGTTCTCACCCAGGAGCGTAAGCTGTACGTTCTGGAGCAGCCCATTCCGGAGGCTCCTCCTGCCAATGCCCCGCGAGCCGACGAAGATGCTTACAAGAAGCATCAAGACGACGCATTAGATGTGTCCTGTCTAATGCTCGCGACCATGAACTCAGAGCTTCAGAAGCAACATGAGTTGATGGGCGCTTTTGATATGGTTGAGCATCTTCGCCAACTATATCAGGGACAAGCGAGGCATGAGAGATTTGAGATCTCGAAGGCACTGTTTCAGTGCAAGATGTCAGACGGGGCTCCTGTAGGTCCTTATGTACTCAAGATGATTGGGTACATAGAGAACCTACAAAGACTGGGGTTCCCACTTGGCCAAGAGCTGGCCACTGACTTGATCTTGCAGTCCTTGCTGGATAGCTATAGTCAATTCGTTCTCAACTATAACATGAACGAGATTGACAAGCCACTTCCCGAGCTACTTAGTATGTTACGAAATGCTGAGATTAACCTTAAGAAGGTTAAGCCCATTATGATGGTCCAGAAGCACAAGGGCAAGGGCAAGCCCAAAGGTAAGGGAAAGTCCCAAACCAAGGGCAAAGGCTAGGCACTGAAGCCTAAAGGAGGGGTCGCCAAGGATGCTACCTGCTTCCACTGCGGTCAGACCGGGCACTGGAAGAGGAATATCTTAAAAGAAGCGAAGTGAGACTTCCACTTCAGGTATATATGTTATAGAAGTCAATCTATCTATTTCTACATCATGGGTATTTGATACTGGATGTACTTCTCACATTTGTACTTGTTACTGAGAAATAGCAGAGCATTGGCAAAGGGCGAGGTGGACCTACGAGTAGGCAATGGAGCACGGGTTGCTGCTGTTGCTGTAGGAACTTATCAGCTATCTCTGCCCTCTAGGCTTGTACTAGATTTAGATGATTGTTGTTATGTGCCTGCTCTTACTAAGAACATAGTTTCAGTTTCTTGTTTAGACAAGAAAGGATACTCTTTTATAATAAAAGACAAATGTTGTTCTGTTTATTTGAAAGATATGTTCTATTATAGTGCACCATTAATAAACGGACTCTATATTCTAGACTTTGAGAGCCCTATCTATAACATTAGTACCAAGAGGTTCAAGTCAAATGACATGAACCAAACATACCTCTGGCACTGTCGCTTAGGTCATATAAATGACAAGCGCTTATCCCAGCTCCATAAGGATGGTTTGCTGGACTCATTTGATTTAGAATCATATGAGATATGCGAGTCATGCCTTCGAGGCAAGATGACCAAGACCCCATTTAGTGGGCATAGCGTGAGAGCAACTGATTTGTTAGGACTCATACATAGTGATGTTTGTGGCCCTTTCAATGTTGCTGCTAGAGGCGGTTATAGATACTTCATCACATTTACTGATGATTTTAGTAGATACGGTTATGTGTACTTGATGACACATAAGTCTGAATCCTTTGAAAAGTTCAATGAATTCAAGAATGAAGTACAGAACCAGCTTGGCAAGAGTATTAAGGTACTTCGATCAGATCGAGGTGGTGAATACTTAAGCCATGAGTTTCGTGACTACTTAGCTGAGTGTGGGATTTTATCTCAACTCACTCCTCCTGGAACACCACAATGGAATGGTGTATCCGAAAGGAGGAATCGTACCTTATTAGATATGGTACGATCTATGATAAGTCACACAGATCTTTCGACATATCTATGGGGATATGCTCTAGACACGGCAGCTTTCATACTCAACCGAGTTCCATCAAAGGCCGTGATAAAGACACCATATAGGATATGGACTGGGAGAGATGCCCAGGTGTCTTTCATGAGGATTTGGGATTGTGAGGCTTACGTACGACGTCAAGTCTTAAACAAATTAGGACCCAAATCTGACAAGTGCTATTTCATCAGATATCCCAAGGAAACTAAGGGATATTACTTCTACATTCCAAGTCAGCACAAGGTAGTTGTGGCAAAGACTGGGGTCTTTCTAGAAAGGGACTTTGTTTCTAGAAAGACTAGTGGGAGCGCGTTCGATCTTGAAGAAGTTCAAGATGCGAACAATAGCACTAATGCCACGATGGAAATTGAACTGGAACCACAAAGTGTTGTGGATGATGTTGTTCCACAAGGAGTTGAGGAACAACAACCGGTTCATGTAGACATACCTCTTCGCAGGTTTGATAGGGTACGTCGTCAGCCTGAGAGATACTCATTTCTCTTGTCTGACCATGATGACATTGTGCTCATAGAGGATGAGCCTACCACCTATCAGGAAGCTGTGATGAGACCAGATTCCGAGAAATGGCTAGAAGCCATGAGATCCGAGATGGAATCCATGTACACCAACCAAGTATGGACTTTGGTTGATCCACCTGAAGGGGTAAAACCCATTGGGTGCAAGTGGGTCTTTAAGAGAAAGACTGACATGGATGGACTTATCTATAAGGGTCGCTTTGTAGCTAAAGGTTTCAAGCAGATTCATGGTATTGACTATGATGAAACCTTTTCTCCAGTGGCGATGTTTAAGTCCATTCGGATCATGCTTGCTATTGCAGCCTACCATGACTATGAGATATGGCAGATGGATGTCAAAACCGCGTTTCTAAATGGAAACCTACTCGAGGATGTGTACATGATACAACCTGAGGGTTTTGTAGATCCACAGCATACTAGCAGAGTATGCAAGTTGCATAGGTCCATTTATGGACTAAAGCAAGCTTCTCGGAGCTGGAATCTTCGATTTGATGATGCGATCAAACAGTTTGGTTTCATCAAGAATGAAGATGAGCCTTGTGTCTACAAGAAGGTTGTAGGGGACATAGTTGTCTTCCTCATATTATATGTGGATGACATACTACTCATTGGGAAGGACATCCCTATGCTTCAGTCAAGACACGGCTAGGAGTTGCTTCTCAATGAAGGACTTAGGTGAGGCATCCCGATTCTAGGGATACAGATCTATAGAGATAGATCTAAGAGATTGCTTGGCCTAAGTCGAGTACATATATTGACAAGGTACTCCTTGGGTTTGCCATGCGGAACTCCAAGAAGGGATTTCCGATGTCACATGGCGTGAGTCTTTCAAGACTCAAGATCCCTCTTCTAGAGAGGAGAGAGACCGCATGGATCAGATCCCTTATGCCTCGGTCATAGGATCGATCATGTACGCCATGCTGTGTACTCGACCTGATGTCTATGCTTTGAGCATGACGAGCAGATACCAGTCAGATCCAGGTGAAAGTCACTGGATAGCGGTCAAGAATATTCTTAAGTACTTACGAAGGACTAAAGAATATTTCTTGATATATGGAGGCAATGATGAGCTAACTGTAAAGGGTTACAGTGATGCCAGCTTTCAGACCGATCATGATGATTACCGATCGCAGTCAGGATTCGTATTTTGCATTAATGGTGGTGCTGTCAACTGGAAGAGAAGGGATACGATGGTGATTCTATATGAAGCCGAGTATATTCGCATCGAGGCAAAGGAGGCAGTTTGGATCCGCAAGTTCATTACTGAACTTGGAGTGGTTCCTAGCATCGCTGACCCAGTTGAGCTCTATTGTGACAACAATGGAGCTATAGCACAGGCGAAGGAACCTCGCTCACACCAGCGGACCAAGCATATACTACGGCGCTTCCATCTCATTCGAGAGATTATCGATAGAGGAGATGTGAAGATTTGCAGAGTACCTACAGAGGCTAACATCGCAGATCCCTTGACCCAGGCTTTGGCACAGAGGAAGCATGATGGTCACACTAGGTCTTTAGGCTTTAGAGCCTATACTGATTGGCTCTAGTGCTAGTGGGAGATTGTTAGTTAGAGCCCTAGAGCCAATCATTTGATGATTGTATGGACTCATGTATATCATATTCTTGTATATTAATAAAGGCATTTGTTTGGTTATTATACTTATTTATATTAGTGCCAAATAGACTAAGTATAATAGCGTCCTTGAGTAGAAGGTTCATACCTATATCAATCGATTAGTTGAATTTATAGTGAGATGATATAGGGAACACTACTCTAAATCATTCCTAGTCGAGTATTAGCATTCAGGGACAATGTTAATACAATAAGACTAGCATGTAGGTCAGCTCGATGACTTGATCTCACAAGTCATGGATATAGAGATATCAAGCTGACACATGGGTATGCATTAGAGAATGTATACTGAATGACTCGCCATGAGAAAGTATCATGGATCGTTATATGAGTGTCATATACTTTCTCATGTGGCTATTAGTATGACTATTAGTCCTTAGACCTGAAGTCACCATGGATCCCTACATAAGGAGTTATGTACTTTAGTTTCATCAAACGTCACCCGTAACTGGGTGGACTATAAAGGCGATTACTGGGTATGTAACGAATTATGCAGAGGGATGTGAGTGATGTAGATGGGATCTATCCCTCCCATATGACGGGAGCGACATCGCTATTCTTGATAGAGTGAGACCACTAAGCGCATGGCCATGCCCAAATGAGTCAACATTAGATGTTGAGCTCATTTGATCGAGTGAGTCTACTTGGAGTTCAAGATTTAGATTGATTAGAGGATGACACGGTCTATGCCTCATATTGATCAATCTAGATGTCTAGGATAGAAGGACACTTGTCATTATTTTGTGAGGAGTCACAATTAGTAGTCACAAGGTGATGTTGGATCTCGACATTCTTGTAACTTGGATAGTAATGATGTGTTGCTAGATACCGCTCATTACTTATGCTCCTAAATGGGTTTAGGGCATTGCCAACATTACAAGAACCTATAGGGTCACACACTTAGGACAAATAGATGGAGATTAGGTTCATATGATGAACCAAGAGGATTAGATTTATTTGATAAATCAAATTGGATTAAGAGTAATCCTAATTGGGCTAACTTGAGTTCGACTCAAGTTGATTCATGTATTTAATAAGTCTAATTTAGATTATGACTTATTAAATCAATTTAATTTAATGAATTAGATTATTATATTAAATTGGCTCGAATCAAATGGTTGGATTAGATCAACCATGGTAGAGATTGAGTCAAGTTTGACTTGACTAGAGAAGGAAGACCAAAGGTCAATTTTGACTTGACCTTTTGCCACCTCATTGGTGAGTTGGCATTAGGTGGACCAATGATGATATTCCACATCATCATGGATGCCACCTCATGGAAGTTACAAAGCCATTTTCTTATTAACTTCACATTAATTGCATTTAATGGGGAGTTACACTAGAAGAAAGTGGCCGGCCACTTTGTGAATGAAAGTGAATTCATTTTTCATTCACTTGTGTGCATCTTCTTCCTTCTTCCTCTCAAGCTCTCCCTCTCCTCTTTGCTTGGCCGAATCTCACCAAGGTGCTAGCACACCTTTGTGTGAGGTTTTCTCCACCTACGTGTCCGTGTGGATACTTCTAGAGGACCGGCGCTTGACGGTCTAGAGATCCGGCAACTCCTTGGACGAGCGGGATAAGCGAAAGGCACGCTTTGAAGGTATAACCCTTATCTAGTGTAGATCTAAAGGTTTTACAAACTCGTACAAGAAAAGGTTTTTCGAAAAATTTTTGTTTACGAATCTTTGCACGGATCTACGGCTTTGGGTGACTCGGGATTTCCGCGACGCGAAAAAGCGGTTTTCGCGGCCCGACGAACCCAACACTTGGTACAAGCCATACAAAGTAAAATAGCATATATACATATCATGTTTCTTATCATATCATCATACATGTCATGATCTTGTCATATCATACATATCATGTTTCTTGTCTTATCATGAAGAGTGCTCTTGATCCCATCTCAAGAGAAGCATCTCTTAGGCTTTTTTTTTCTTACATATGCCTTTCATAAACATATATCATGAGCCATAACATGTTCTTATCATAATATAGAGCATAACATGTTATTATCATATCATTAAGCATGGCATGTATCATATCATGAAGCATAGCATATCATATATTGAAGCATAGCATATCATATCATGAACCATCGCATGTATCATATCATGAAGCATAGCATATCATATCATGAAGCATAACATATATCACATCATGAATCGTAGCATATCATATCTTGAAGCATAGCATATCATATCATGAACATAGCATACATCAAGAATCATACATCATGGAAAACATAAGCATGCATAGTTAAGTTCAAAACTTTTCCCTAAACCTATGCATTCAATCATGGCCGAACCTTATGGTAAGAGAGCTAACCATATATACAAGATCATATATCATGATAAAGCATCACAAGCAAGGTTTGATTTCAAGTCCTTGTTCTAAGCTTTATATACGTTCTTGACCTAAACCCAAAGTAAGGTCCTAATGTTTGTTGGTAAATCATGTAACATGAAAGCTTAGCTAACCACATACAAGGGATCATATAACATAACCAAGCATGATTGGGTTCCAAAGCTCTACTCTAGGCCTAACATTCCATCTTGGCCGAAACATAGAGTAGTTGTTTTGAACCTTCTAATACCACACATAGCATAAAGACTTAGCCTAACAACATACATTATAAATAAGCATAACAAACATGATTAGGTTTTTTTTAAAAATTTTAACCTAAGCCTCATATCTCATCATGGCTGAAACTTGAAGATGGAGTTTTCCTATTTCTATTCAACATGGAATATGAGAAAATCTAGGCTATAACCATATAAGAGATCATTCATTATAGAAAAGCATAGCCAAGTATGTTATCATTTCTAAACTTGACTCTAAACATTATTTTCAACCTTGGCCGAAACTTGCAAATAGGATTTCTATATTTTCATACAACATGGACTAGGAAAAACCTAAGCTATAAACATGTAAGAGATCATTCATCATTTAGAAGCATAACAAGCATGTTATCATTTCTAAACTTGACTCTAAACTTTAGATCTAATCGTGACCGAAACTTCATGTTAAGGTTCTTAACTTTCTCCATAACATGATGCATGAAACTTAATCCCACCACCTATGAGAGATCATACCTTAAAAGGGAGCATGAACAAGCATATTATCATTTGAAAACTTTGCTCTAACCCTCATTTCTATTCTTGGCCGAAACCTAGAACTAGGGTTTTCTATTTTTTTCCAACCTGGAGCATGAAAATCTAAGCTATCAACATATGAGAGAAGCATACATCATGAAGGAGCATAACAAATATGTTTTCTTTTCAAGAACTTTGCCCTAAGCCCTATAATTCATCTTGGCCGAAACATTAGGTTAGGGTTCCTAATCTTTCAATATGATAATAAGCTTTAAAACATAAACTAACAACATATGAGAGATCCTACATCATCAAGGAGCATAGGCAAGCATGATACCAAAAGAAACTTTGCTCTAAACCTTCTCTTTTTGTCTTGGCCGAAGCTTCAAGGTGAGGTTCTAGATTCTTTTTCTTCCTTTTTTTTTTATACAACATAAAGCATAACTTGTAAACTTGTTAGTACTAAGTGACCACTAATTTATCCTGGCCGAAACTTGCAAGGAAATCTCTAAGGTTTCAAAACATTTACATACGAAGAAATCGAAAACTACTTGTACTACAGTGAGGGGATACTCACCTCCTTTCGCTTGATTTCCTAAGAGGAGTGACCTTGCTTGTGAAGCTTTCCTAGAGAGCAAGCCTTCTTGCTTAGTTCGGCAATGGTGAGGAGGAAAGAATGGTTTCGGTGGAGAGGAGGAGGGAGGAGGTAGGGAGCAAAATGAAGATTTTCATTCATTTTCTCCTTTTATTCCAAATAAAAAGAAGAAGGGAAAATGGGTTTTTCCTTCTCTTTTCTTTAACTCATCCTTTAATGAAAAGAGAAAGCAAGGATCATCTTTTCATTTGAGAGAAAGAAGGCAACTCCAACTTCTCCATCTAAATAAGAGAAACCTTTTCTTACTCTTAACTATATTGTCCCTTCTCTTTTGTAACAATATCTCCTCTTGGTCTATTGGTTATCACATACATGTATCTAGTAAGAGGTCTAAGGTTCAAGCCTTGGTCACCTCTTTTTGGTTCTATTCCATTTTATTTTTGCAAATCTTCACATAAGGCCTATTTTTAAACATGGTAAAAATATATGAAATTACTAGGGACCCTATGGGTGTTACAGTCTCCCATACCTCATAAAAGTTCATCCTCGAACTTAGAATAGCTCAGGGTATTAAGGTAGCCTACGATTTCCTGCTGAGTGCATCAGCCACTTTGTTCGCTTTTCCCGGATGGTAAAAGATCTTGCAGTCATAGTCCTTGACTATCTCGAGCCATCTTCGTTGTCTCATATTCAGATCCTTCTGTGTGAAGAAGTATTTCAGACTCTGGTGATCTGTATAAATCTTACACGAGACCCCATATAGATAATGCCTCCATATCTTGAGAGCAAAGACCACAGCTGCTAACTCTAAATCATGAGTGGGATAATTTCTTTCATGTTCTTTGAGTTGCCTAGAGGCATAGGCAATGACTTGGCCATTCTGCATGAGTACAGCTCCGAGTCCTAATCTAGAGCGTCGTTGTACATATCAAATCCTTCGTTGCCTTTCGGAAGAGTAAGAATTGGAGCACTGGTCAGTCTCCTTTTCAATTCTGTGAAACTCTTCTCGCAATCGTCTGTCCATTCGTACTTCTTATTTTTTCGGGTGAGGGCTATCATAGGGGCTGCAATTCTAGAAAAACCTTCTACAAACTTCCGGTAATAGGCTGCTAGTCCGAAGAAACTCTTGATTTCGCTGGCATTCTTTGGCCTGTTCCAGTTACTTACGGCTTCGATCTTGATTGGGTCTACCATTACTCCATCCCTACAGATAACATGACAAAAAAATGATACTTGGTCGAGCCAAAATTCACATTTAGAGAATTTCGCATACAGTTGCTTCCCTTGAAGAATTTGTAATACTATTTCCAGGTGTTCGGCATGCTCTTCTTGGGTTCTCGAGTAAATGAGGATGTCATCGATGAAAACTATCACGAATTTGTCGAGATATGCTGAGAATATCCGGTTCATCAGGTCCATATATAGAGCAGGAGCATTTGTCACTCCGAAGGGCATTACTACGAACTCATAATGTCCGTATCTTGTTCGGAAAGTCGTCTTCGGTATATCATCTTGTTTCACCTTCACTTGATGATAGCTAGATCTCAAGTTAATCTTAGAGAAGATAGTGTCACCCTTCAACTGGTCGAACAGTTCGTCAATCCGTGGTAAAGGATATCTGTTCTTGATTTTAACCTTATTTAACGCTCGATAGTCTATGCAGATTCTCATAGACCCATCTTTCTTTTTCACAAATAGTACCGGAGCTCCCCATGGGGAATGACTAGGATGAATTAGTCCCTTGTTGAGAAGTTCCCGTAGCTGTTCTTGGAGTTCCTTCAATTCAGCTGGCGCCATACGGTAGGGTGCTTTAGAGATCGGTTTAGTACTAGGAATCAATTCGATCCCAAATTCAATTTCTCTATCTGGGGCTAACCCTGGTAGTTCATCAGGAAATACCTCTGGGTAATTGCATACAACTCTGACATCTTCCAGCTTCAGTTCCTCTGCCTGACTTGTATCAACCACATGAGCTAGGAACCCAGTGCATCCGTTATCCAACATTTTTTGTGCCTTTAAGGCTGATAAGAACTTTTTAATTTCTTTCCTTGTCTCTCCGATAAATTCGAAAGTTGGTTCTGCTTCAGGCCGGAAAATCACTTTTCTCTTATGGCATTCTATTGAAGCACCGTGTTGGTGCAACCTTAGGTCAAGGTTGACCTGGTTGACCAGACTCGAGTTGACTTGACTCGAGTTGTGTTTTGATGTTTGACGAGTTATGTTTGACAATGTTTGACGTGAACAGAAAAGTTGTATCTTGATGTTTTACAAGGATACAAGCTTGGGAGATTGTGGGTGCAACCCGTGGTCAAGATTGACCTGGTTGACCCGAGGTGAGTTGACCTGACTCGGAAAAGTCCAAGCAGGGGGAGCTTGGCATGGGAAAAGTCCAAGCAGGGAGTTTGGCATGGTGAAAAGTCCAAGCAGGGAGCTTGGCACGGGAAAAGTCCAAGTATGGAGACTTGGCACGGAGAAGTCCAAGTATGGAAGCTTGGCACATGGGAAGTCGGAGAGGGCTCGGTATCTCGTTCTCCGGATTGTGGTCAGAGAGGGCTCGGGAGCTCGTTCTCTGGACCGGATGGAAGTCGTAGAGGGCTCGGTAGCTCGTTCTCCGAACTGTGGTCAGAGAGGGCTCGGTAGCTCGTTCTCTGGACCGGATGTGGAAAGTCCTGGTGAGTGAAGCCAGGCAGACGGATAAGTCTTGGTGAGTGAAGTCGGGCAGATTGGAAATCCTGGTGAGTGAAGCCAGGTGAAAACCCTAGTGAGTGAAGCTAGGTGAAAGTCCTGGTGAGTGAAGCCGGGCAAGGGAAAATCCAGATGGATCAAGGGTGATCGGACATCTGGTGTTGAGAAGGTCAAGTAGGTCAAGGGAGTGACCGGATACTTGACATGAAGAGAAAAGTCCAAGTGGGTCAAAGGGATTGACCGGACACTTGGTGGGGAGTCTTAGCAGGTCAAGGGAGTGACCGGATGCTAAGCATGATGTACCAAGAGGTCAAGGTTGACCGGATATTGGTTTGGACTTGATTTGGGCAAAAACCATGACCTGGATCGGTCTGGAGACCGATCAAAAAGCGATCAGTGTGCCTCTGTGAGCTTACTGATCGGTCTGGGGACCGATCAGCAGGAAGCCTGATCGGTCCCCGGGACCGATCAGGGTACGCACAGAGAGTTGGGCAACTCTCTGTGAAAGCATTCTGATCGGTCTGGGGACCGATCAGCATAGAGCCTGATCGGTCCCCACGACCGATCGGATCAGCCAGACCGATCGGTGATGCCCGATCGGTCTAGAGGTTATCTCGGGCTTCTATGTTCTTCTGGCTTCTTCTTCGCAGGTGAATGCAGGTATAAAAGAGGGCTGAGGGCTTCTACAGTGGACTCTCTCTCTTGATCTTCTTCTTGCTTCTGCAAGTTATTGCTTCTGCTGTTCTAGAGCTTTGTTAAGCTCGCTTCCGAAGCTTCGCGTGAGCTTCCTCGACTTCTTCGACTGGTTTCAGCTGCTGCTGTGATTTTGTGAAGTTGGTGCTTCATCTACAAATTTCAGTCGACGACGAGAAGGCAAGCAAGAGTTGTTACATTCATCTTTATATTTGTATCTTGCTGTGCTTCTTGTACTTGTACTCTGATCTCGCTGTTGCAAGAGTTTGTGGTGAGGTTTCTCCACCCAGAAGGAGTTCTTATTAGCCGGTTTTCCGGGGACTCATCAACCGACGGATTGATAGGCTTCGTCCACCTTATGGACACGCCGAGGAGTAGGAGTTTCATCTCCGAACCTCGTTACATCGTCGAGTTCGAGTTTGAGGTTTGATCTTTCCTTTTTGCATTTCTATTTAGTTATTTCCGCTGCGCTAACCCTAATCGTAGGAAGAAACGAGCAATTTGGGGTCGGCTATTCACACCCCCCTCTCTAGCCGCGTCCATCGATCCTAACACACCGTACTTGCTCAGGAAGTCCATGCCCAATATAATATCATAATTCTGCATGTCAAGCACTATCAGATCACAATAGAGTTTTCTATCTGCGATTCTGATGGGTGCGGCTCGCAGCATATGAGTGGATGGCATCACCTCTCCCGAAGGTATAGTCGTTAAGAATTTGTAATCTAAGACTTGAGGTGGCATGTCTATCTTTCTTGTGAAAGGTGTAGAGACAAATGAGTGTGTTGCCCCAGTGTCAAATAGTACAGTAGCATGCTGACTGAAAATAAATATCTGACCTGTGACAACCATAGAAGCATTTGTCGCATCTTCCTTGGTGATAGAGGCATTCTTCGTCACTGGCAGAGCTTCCAATCTCCCTTGGCTTATCTGAGGGCCTTCTAGTGCATCTTGCATCAGGTGTAGCTGTGGGGGAGCACCACTGTTCTGGACATACTGCGGTGTCTGAACTTGGGTAGGACAGTTTCTGGCCATATGTCCTTCCAATCCATAGTTATAGCATTTATTCGTGCCCACACGGCACTTTCCCGGATGTTTCTTTCCACATGTGGTACATTGCGGGAATATAGGTTGTTTGTTTGCTGGACCATCCTTAGAGTCTTTCCACTGATTTCTTTTACCGCTGTGGTTTCCTTTCCAGCCAGTTCTGGTATTCTGAGGTTTCTGTCCTCCTATTTGGGCTTGACTCTTGCCTTCATGCAATGCCTTTAAATAGTGTTCAGTGATCAGAGCAGTGCTGATTAGTTCTTCAGCAGTTTGCGGTCTATTAACTCCACCGGCCACATTCAGAGCTATCTCCGGTCTGAGCATCTTCAGCATAAGTCTGACCCTTTCTCTTTCAGTGCTAACCAATTCTGGGCATAAGCGTGCTAAACGGTTGAATTTCTTAACAGCTTCATTAACCAACAGATCGCCTTGCCGGAACTCAGTGAACTCGTCATAGTGCTTGTTTGTCACCCTCATATGGAAGAATTCTTCGAAAAATTCCGTCTCGAAGTCTGTCCATCTCATTTCATTTTTTTGTCTTTTTTCTTTGACTCGGTCCCACCACATTCTGGCATCGCCCGTAAGGCAGAACGATGCGCACTTGACCTTCTCGTGCTCAATCCAATCCAATAGTTCCACGATGCTTTCCACCGTCTTGAACCAGGCTTGGGCATCCCATGGTTCACAGTTGCCAGAGAACGCTTCTGGTTTCAATCTTTGCCACTTAATCAGATATGCCTCCTGACGAACCACTGGAGCTGGGCCTACTGGTGGTACAGGTACCGGTGGTACCGGTGTAGCTACCGGTATGACTGGTATCGCATTTCTGATTCTCTGGTGGGGTAGCAGGATTCCCTTGCTGATTCATTAGAGCAGTGATTATCTGTTGCTGTTCCGTAACCTGACGCTGGAGCTCAGTGACTACATGCATCAGATCAGGTGGCGTTACTGTCTCATCGGCTCTGGTATTGCGTCTTCTAGCCATGCTTATCTTCATGTATGACAACAAGGCTAGCATAAGTTATTATTATTCTTAATCTACCATCATGCATACTTAAACTAAAACTGTAACTCATCAGATAATAAAACAGAGTAGACATGCATACTTGAATTAAACACTTCTTATCATGCATAAAAGAACTAGAGTAGGCATAGAAATTCTTACTTGGAGCGGCAGGATGTAGGCTTGATGTGTGTGTGTAGTGGAAAGGCAGACCTACTCTGATACCAACTTGTAACCCCCGCCCCTCATGGATACTAAGACTACCCAAAAAGGGACGGGGTTACTTAGGCTACTTGACATATATATATATGCATAAGGTCTCATGGCAGCGGAAGACATATTTTCACCTTACGCATCTAGCTCTTAATATGGCATGTGAACAATATACATGATTCATAACTGCTACTTGAACACAATTTATAATGTCATGAATATACTAACATGAATAAAATGCCATAAGTGCATAACATACTAGTTCCAGTTATCATCACAAGTATAAAAAAATCCAAACTGAGTTCACATGCACAACTTAAGCAAATATAATTTCTTTAGAAATAGAATTAGATCTATCCACCATGCCACTTCCACACACAATCTTGCCCTTCCTACTGCTCCCATCAGTTCATCCATTCCTTTCCTTTTTCTGCAGTACAAGGAAAATAATCTATAAGCCCATAGGCTTAGTGAGTTCCTTCCCTACTCATAAAACCATTAATCATACATACACATAAAACATGTTATAGCATGTGAGGAAATAACCCAAAACATATCATAGCATGTGAGAACATACACCAAAAACATATCATGGCATGGGAGAACATAACATAATCATATAACATATCATGAAAACCTAAACATATCATGGCATGGAAGAACATAACATAACCATATAACATATCATGGCCATATTCTCAAGAGCATCTGTAATATGTGTAAAGGAAGACACATGGCATGAACATGTAGATGCAAGATGTTCCTTTGAAATCATGCATAATGAAATGAACATATGCAACATGTCTTTTTTTTTTTTTAAACATATCATATACATACTTGAAAATAAGCTTAACATGAGGGGCCCGGCTATGTACCACATAACATGAATGCGCGCAATCCCTAAGACAGGGTAGCTAGCCCCGAACCTACTAGGGAACTAGGTCCATACTACGACCGTCGACCAAGGGGCGTACTGAGGAGCCCATCCCTTTACTAGACCCGTTCATAGTCCGTCGGCCTAGGGGCGCTTATGGAGTCCACCCTTGGTACAAGCCATACAAAGTAAAATAGCATATATACATATCATGTTTCTTATCATATCATCATACATGTCATGATCTTGTCATATCATACATATCATGTTTCTTGTCTTATCATGAAGAGTGCTCTTGATCCCATCTCAAGGGAAGCATCTCTTAGGCTTTTTTTTTTCTTACATAAGCCTTTCATAATATATCATGAGGCATAACATGTTCTTATCATAACATAGAGCATAACATGTTATTATCATATCATTAAGCATGGCATGTATCATATCATGAAGCATAGCATATCATATATTGAAACATAGCATATCTTATCATGAACCATCGCATGTATCATATCATGAAGCATAGCATATCATATCATGAAGCATAACATATATCACATCATGAATCGTAGCATATCATATCTTGAAGCATAGCATATCAAATCATGAACATAGCATACATCAAGAATCATACATCATGGAAAACATAAGCATGCATAGTTAAGTTCAAAACTTTTCCCTAAACCTATGCATTCAATCATGGCCGAACCCTATGGTAAGAGAGCTAACCATATATACAAGATCATGTATCATGATAAAGCATCACAAGCATGGTTTGATTTCAAGTCGTTGTTCTAAGCTTTACATACATTCTTGACCTAAACCCAAAGTAAGGTCCTAATGTTTGTTGGTAAATCATGTAACATGAAAGCTTAGCTAACCACATACAAGGGATCATATAACATAACCAAGCATGATTGGGTTCCAAAGCTCTACTCTAGGCCTAACATTCCATCTTGGCCGAAACATAGAGTAGTGGTTTTGAACCTTCTAAAACCACACATAGCATAAAGACTTAGCCTAACAACATACAAGATCTCATACATTATGAATAAGCATAACAAACATGATTAGGTTTTTTTTTTAAATTTTAACCTAAGCCTCATATCTCATCATGGTCGAAACTTGAAGATGGAGTTTTCCTATTTCTATTCAACATGGAATATGAGAAAATCTAGGCTATAACCATGTAAGAGATCATTCATCATAGAGAAGCATAGCCAAGTATGTTATCATTTCTAAACTTGACTCTAAACATTATTTTCAACCTTGGCCGAAACTTGCAAATAGGATTTCTATATTTTCATACAACATGGAGTAGGAAAAACCTAAGCTATAAACATGTAAGAGATCATTTATCATTTAAAAGCATAACAAGCATGTTATCATTTCTAAACTTGACTCTAAACTTTAGATCTAATCTTTATCGAAACTTCATGTTAAGGTTCTTAACTTTCTCCATAACATGATGCATGAAAATTAATCCCACTACCTATGAGAGATCATACCTTAAAAGGGAGCATGAACAAGCATATTATCATTTGAAAACTTTGCTCTAACCCTCATTTCTATTCTTGGCCGAAACCTAGAACTAGGGTTTTCTATTTTTTTTCCAACCTGGAGCATGAAAATCTGAGCTATCAACATATGAGAGAAGCATACATCATGAAGGAGCATAACAAATATGTTTTCTTTTCAAGAACTTTGCTTTAAGCCCTATAATTCATCTTGGCCGAAACATTAGGTTAGGGTTCCTAATCTTTCAATATGATAATAAGCTTTAAAACTTAAACTAACAACATATGAGAGATCCTACATCATCAAGGAGCATAGGCAAGCATGATACCAAAAGAAACTTTGCTCTAAACCTTCTCTTTTTGTCTTGGCCGAAGCTTCAAGGTGAGGTTCTAGATTCTTTTTCTTCCTTTTTTTTTTATACAACATAAAGCATAACTTGTAAACTTGTTAGTACTAAGTGACCACTAATTTATCCTGGCCGAAACTTGCAAGGAAATCTCTAAGATTTCAAAACGTTTACATACGAAGAAATCGATAACTACTTGTACTGCAGTGAGGGGATACTCACCTCCTTTCGCTTGATTTCCTAAGAGGAGTGACCTTGCTTGTGAAGCTTTCCTAGAGAGCAAGCCTTCTTGCTTGGTTCGGCAATGGTGAGGAGGAAAGAATGGTTTCGGTGGAGAGGAGGAGGGAGGAGGAAGAGAGCAAAATGAAGATTTTCATTCATTTTCTCCTTTTATTCCAAATGAAAAGAAGAAGGGAAAATGGGTTTTTCCTTCTCTTTTCTTTAACTCATCCTTTAATGAAAAGAGAAAGCAAGGATCATCTTTTCATTTGAGAGAAAGAAGGCAACTCCAACTTCTCCTTCTAAATAAGAGAAACCTTTTCTTACTCTTAACTATATTGTCCCTTCTCTTTCTAACATTATCTCCTCTTGGTCTATTGGTTATCACATACATGTATCTAGTAAGAGGTCCAAGGTTCAAGCCTTGGTCACCTCTTTTTGGTTCTATTCCATTTTATTTTTGCAAATCTTCACATAAGGCATATTTTTAAACATGGTAAAAATATATGAAATTACTAGGGACCCTATGGGTGTTACAGAGGTAGTTTCGAATATTTTATCTCTTTTATGGATGACTATTCGAGATACGGGTACATTTACTTGATGCACCGCAAGTCTGAGTGTTTTGATAAGTTCAAAGAGTACAAGGCTGATGTAGAGAAACGTCATGGTAAAAGTATCAAGACACTACAGTCTAATTGTAGTCACAAGTACCTCTTAGGAGAGTTTAGGAGTCACTTATTAGATGTCGGGATTCAATCCCAACTGACTGCACCTGGTACACCCCAACAGAATAATGTGGAAGAACGAAGGTATATGACTCTTATGGAAATGATAAGATCGATGATGAGTTATTGAGAATTACCAAATTTATTTTGAGGATATACCCTGGAAACGACAATGAACATAGTACCTTCTAAAGTCAGAACCCTCTACTCCCATAGAATTGTAGAATGGGTGTAACCCTAGTCTGAAGCATATTCAAATTTGGGGTAGTCCAGCATAGGTGCTGAAGGAAGACACTGATAAGTTGGACAGGAGTTCACTTGTTTGTGGGTTATCCAAGAGAAACAAAAGGAGGTTTATAGTCCTAAAAATCAGAAGGTCATTGTTGTCACCAATGCCCGATTTTTAGAAAAGAACTATGTTATGAACCACAAGCCCATGAGTAAAATTGTTCTTAAGGAATTAGAGAACACACGTTTAAACTAGTACCAATTGTACAAGATGAGATACCACAAGAAACTGCAACATGTATCACAAATGATGCACAATTACAAACAGTGCCTCGTTATAGTGGGAGGGTTGTTAGGCAACTTGAAAGATTCATGTTTTGGGAGAGTCTTTGGACTTGATCCCTGGTGAACATGAACCTGATCCCCGGACATATGACGAAGCGCTCCAAGATAAAGATGCAGCATCTTGGCAAAGAGCAATGTGTTAGGACCAAAAGTAGCTAGAGGGGGGGGTGAATAGCTCGTCGCGTGCTCGTTGCTCGGTGTTGCTTGTTTCTTCAAGAATGCGCAGCGGAAAATACATAAACAAACACAAACACGCTAACACTAGGAGTTTACTTGGTATCCACCTCCAACGGAGATGACTAATCCAAGGATCCACACCACGCACGCACCCTCCACTATGAAAACACTCCTTTTCGGTAACTACCGAGGGCGGAGAAGCCCTACAAGACTCTCAGTACAAGAAGAAGAAAGGGTAGTAAAGAATAAGCAAAAGCTTACAAGAAATGCAGTAAACCCTAGCTTCTTCTTCTTCTCGTTGCAACTCGCCTCTTGACTTGGATGAACCTCCAAGAACCTTCAAGAACTGGCGGTGAGGAGCTTAGAGAGTGCTGGGGAGGAGCTGTGTTGAATCTGGAATGAATCTGTGAAGTTCTGCTGAAGAAATCGCACGCCAACAGCTATAAACGACGCCAACGGTCGAATCCCAATCGATTGGATTGCTCCCAATCGATCGGGGAGGCTTTGGATCGATCCACGGATCGATCCAGAGCGCCTCTGTGCTCTGGAAACATGCACGATCGATCCGGCGCTATCGAGCGAAGCAGCAGCGTCCAATCGATCCACCGATCGATTGGGACCTCTGGATCGATCCAGAGGGGTTCTGTTCGCGGGGACTCACCGGATCGATCGACGGATCGATTCAAATATTCTGGATCGATCCACTGATCGATCCAGATCTGCTGGATCGATCCATGGATCAATCCAAAGCTGCTGGATCAATCCACGGATCAATCCAAACCTGCTGGATCAATCCACGGATCAATCCAAACCTGCTGGATCAATCCACGGATCAATCCAAACCTTGGTTTTTGCCCAAAACCAAGTCCAAAGTCCCCTAAACCAACATCTAGTCAACCATGACTTGTTGGTACATAAGACCTAGCATCCGGTCACCCTTGACCAACTAGGACTCTCTCACCAAGTGTCTGGTCAATCCCTTTGACCCATTTGGACTTTTCTCTTCTTGCCAAGTATCCGATCAGTCCCTCTGACCTACTTGGACTTTTCTTTCTCGTGCCAAGTATCCGGTCAATCCCTTTGACCTACTTGGATTCTCACCAGATGTCTGGTTAACCTTGACCCATCTGGATTTCTCTTGCCTGGCTTCACTCACCAGGACTTTCCCAATTGCCTAGCTTCACTCACTAGATCTTTCACCTGGCTTCACTCACCAGGACTTTCCCAATTGCCTAGCTTCACTCACTAGGTCTTTCACCTGGCTTCACTCACCAGGACTTTCCCAGTTGCCTAGCTTCATTCACTAGGTCTTTCACCTGGCTTCACTCACCAGGACTTTCCCAGTCAAGTATCCGGTCATCCTTGACCTACTTGACTCTTCTTCAATCAACTTTGCATTGTCAAACATCGAAACCCAAACCAAGACTCAAGCTTGGTCAACCAGGTCAACCTTGACCTAAGGGATGTTGCACCAACAATCTCCCCCTTTTTGATGTTTGACAATACCAACACTATCACTTACAATACCACATGTAAGTTAGGCTAATCCCATAGCCTAAACCTTCTTCATGCCACTAGGTAATGAATACATAAGTTAAGCCCTTCATTCTCCCCCTAAGAGGGCAAACTCCCTCTAGGTAATGAAAGTCTAACTTACTCCCTTTCATTCTCCCCCTATTGGCACACATCAAACCATCTTTGAGCACACATCAACCCGTGCCTCAATTTTGGGCACTCTTCAACAAATGCCCCATTGTTGAAAACTCTCCCCCTGAAGAGTTGCTCATCGTTGTTCACAACTTCACTCGTTGTGACCAACACGATAATGAAGGTCCCATACCCTTCATTAACCTTAACCCTACATTCTCCCCCAATGTAGGCAAATGCCCATCCTTGAGCATTATCCACTTGAAGACACTTTAACAATGAGGATATCCACTCCCCATTAAAGTTCAAATGCTCAACCTTGAGCATGTTCTTAACGGAAGGTTGACCACCTTCCAAGGTTCATGAAAAATAATTTTCATGTCTTTAAAGAGTCCCTCCCCCTAAAGACATGGTGGTAACTTCTGTCATTGCACCAACAATGACTTGGAATTCCTAAACCTTTAGGAAACCCAAATTTAGAAGTTTTGAGGTTCAAATATTCAAAATTTGAAACAAACCTCAACCTAAACTTCAACGAAGTCTTCCTTAACCATTCCATCCTTGTTTTCAACACAAAAACACCCTTGTATTGTATACAAATGTATTTTAGGGGTTTGGAATGGTTGCATAGACTAACCATGGTTCAAAGATGCTGAAATTAGGCCTTCCCAGCCAAAATCAGCAACTTGGATCGATTGGAGTTGGGATCCAATCGATTGAACCTTTCTGAATCGATCCACTGATCGATTCAGACTACCTGGATCGATCGGCTGATCGATCCAGCGAGCTTCTGCTCGCGGGAGACTTGCCTTCTGAATCGATCCACGGATCGATTCAGGAACTCCAATCGATCCATGGATCGATCGGAGCTCTGATAGTTGCTGAAATTCCATTTCAGTCAACTTCAGAAACCCCTAGAAAATTCTACAAAAATCCAAAAATCATGAGATTTCGTGTAGACATTATTTAGGGCATATACTATCAAAGAAAAATAATTTTCTATGAAAATACTGTTGGTGCAACATCCCTCAGGTCAAGGTTGACCTGGTTAACCAAGCTGAGTCTTGGTTTGGGTTTAGATGTTTGACAATAAGATATTGATCGAAGAAGAGTCAAGTAGGTCAAGGTTGACCGGATACTTGACTGGGAAGTCCTAACTGGCAAGTTAGGCAGAAGGAAGTCCTAGTGAGTGAAGCTAGGCAGAAGGAAATCCTAGTGAGTGAAGCTAGGTGAAAGTCCTGGTGAGTGAAGCCAGGTGAAAGTCCTAGTGAGTGAAGCTAGGCAGAAGGAAATCCTGGTGAGTGAAGCCAGGTGAAAGTCCTAGTGAGTGAAGCTAGGCAGATGGAAATCCCTAGTGAGTGAAGCTAGGTGAAAGTCCTGGTGAGTGAAGCCAGGCAAGGAAGGAAATCCAGATGGATCAAGGATGATCGGACATCTGGTGTTGGGAAGTCCAAGTAGGTCAAAGGATTGACTGGATACTTGGCAAGGAAGGAAATTCAGATGGATCAAGGATGATCGGACATCTGGTGTTGGGAAGTCAAGTAGGTCAGGATTGTTGGATACTTGGCAAGGAAGGAAGTCCAGGATGGGTCAAGGTTGACCGGACATCGGTGGAAGTCCAAGTAGGTCAATGGGTGACCGGATACTTGGCATGAGGAGAAAAGTCCAAGTGGGTCAAAGGATTGACCGGACACTTGGTGGGAGTCCTAGCAGGTCAAGGGAGTGACCGATCGAGGCATGATGTACCAACAGGTCAAGGTTGACGGATGTTGATTAGGGAGGTTTGGGACTTGGTTTTGGGCAAAACCAAGTCTTTGGATCGATCCGTGGATTGATCGGTGTGGATCGATCGGTGGATCGATCCAGATCTTCGAGTGAAAGCTCGGATCGATCCGTGGATCGATCGAGGTCGATCGATCGGCCGATCGATCGGGACGATGCTGCGATAAGCGCCGGATCGATCCGTGGATCGATCGGGAGCATTCGCGCGAAGGCACTGGATCGATCCGTGGATCGATCCAAAGCCTCCCCGATTGATTCGGAACATTCGAATCGATCGGGATCCGACCGTTGCGTCGGGTTTAAAGCCGCAGGCGAGCGTGGTCTTCGGAAATCTCTTCACGAGCTCTTCTCAGATTCATTCCAGCTCCTCCACAGCTCTCTACAAGCACGTGATCGCCAGTTCTTGAAGGTTCTTGGAGGCTTTCCAAGTCAAGAGGCGGATCTATTGCAAGAGGAAGAAGTTAGGGTTAGGGTTTTTACTGCACATCTTGTAAGCTTTTGCTTAACTTGTATTTCCCTTTCTTCTTCTTGTTTTGAGAGTGTTGTAGGGCTTCTCCGCCTTTGGTAGTTACCATAAAGGAGTGTTATTCATAGTGGAGGGTGTGTGCGTTGGTGTGGATCTTTGGATTAGTCACCTCTTGTGAGGTGGATACCAAGTAAAATCCTAGTGTTAGCGTGCTTGTGTTTGTTTCTGTATTTTCCGCTGCACATCCAAGAAGAAACAAGCAACGCCGAGCACCGAGCACGCGACGAGCTATTCACCCCCCCTCTAGCTACTTTTGGTCCTAACAAGTGGTATCAGAGCAAGGTTGCTCTTCACCGGAATCATCGCCGGAAGGGTCAAGCATATCAAGAAAAGCTAGAGGGTGAAGAAGTTGGAGCAAATTCTTCAAGTTCAAGATTTTATCAAGCTCAACTTCAAGATGCAATTCCAAGATGGACTTGGATTTGACACAAGGGTGGCTCCACCATACACATCCACAAGCTTCGATTCTTGGAAATCAAGAATCGAAACCTTTCTTATGATGGAGATAGAGCAATGGTTTGCTCTAATGGAAGGCTTCGAAGCTCCAACAAACTCCAAGGGCAAGCTTCTAAAGAAAAGAAGATGGAGCTCGGAGCAAATTCAAAGGGGCGAGGCAAATGACAAAGTGACCAAGCTTTTGGTCAACTTATTGCCTAGCCACATCTTGGCTCAAGTTGGAGAATTCGAAGATGCCAAGGAGCTTTGGAGCAAATTGGCCAAGCTTCATGAAGAGATCCCCTCCACTGTACGAGATCAAGAAGAATCCAGAGAGGGTGACTCTTTGGAGCAAGACCAAGAGGAGGATTCCGAGGTTGAGAGATGCTCAACCTCCGAAGAAGAGGAAATCCAAGAAGCTTCATCCTCAAGGGAATGCAACGAAGGGAACAAGGAGGGAGCATACTCCTTGTTTCATATTCAAGATGATGAAGCCTCCACCTCTAGGATTGAGGGGGAGCAATCCTTGGTGACACCGGATCAAGAAGAAGGAGAAGCCTCTACATCCGGGTCAAGAGAGAAAGAGGAGGAAGAAGCTTCTACCTCCACAAGTCAAGAAAAATCAAATGGAGGAGAATCAAGGTCCGATCAAGAGGAAGCTTCTACCTCCGGATCCAAAGGAAAAGATGCCACCCCTACAAGCAAAGGTATAAATGTTTCAATTAATAATAAAAATCATATTATATGCTTTGAATGTAGGGAACATGGGCACTACAAGAGCAAGTGCCCTAAATTAGCCAAGAAGAAGGGCCAAGTGGCACAAAAGGGCAAGGTGAAGCCCAAGGAGACCATCCCCAACACAAAGAAGAGCAAGGAGCATATTATATGCTTCTCTTGCAATCAAAAGGGGCATTATCGTAGTCAATGCCCCAAGGGGAAGAAGAAGGTCAAGGCTCAAGGAGGCACTAGTCAAGGGGGAGCCTCCAAGGTAAAAAGGAAGGTAACTTTCATTGAGCCTATTCCTTTGCAAAATGGTAAAAAGCATGATAGTTCAAATTTTTATCATTTTAATGCAATTTACCATAAGAATAGAAAGCATGAGGGCTTTAAGGAAAAGCATGTGGCCCTACATGCTAAGACTATCACTCCTAGGGTTAGGAATGTAGGTAAAAGTCTAGGCAATAACTCTAAGGATTTTAGATACAAGCCTAGAAACCAAAATGCTCATGGACTTAATGAAAAACCAAATTCTAAGGATTTAATGATAGAAAATCAAGTCTTGAGATCAAGACTTGATAAAATGGAAGAGACCCTGAAAAGGATGGAAGATGGCCTAAAAGGGCAATATGAGCAAAACCTGGGGCTAGGAAAGTCAAAGCCATCAAATAGCCATAGAGGTTTGGGATACAAACCAAAGGCTAAGAAGGATGTGCCTAGTTATCATAGGGTTCCATATAGTTATGGAACAAACCCTAGGTTTAATGGTCAAGTCAAGAATACTAGGGAAGTCATCCCTAAGAGTATTTTTGCAACCAAAGTGACTAAGACTTCTAAGAAGTCTAAGAAAGTCACTAACAAGGTCACAAGGGAGGCTATCCTTAGGGTTGACCTAGAAAATGTGACCAAGGCTTCTAAGAAGCCCAACAAGGTCACTAGGAAGGTATCTAGGGAAGTTATCCCTAGTGAGTACCTAGAGCATCCAAGGAGCACCAATAGGTGTTGGGTTCCTAGGAGCATCTTCTCTACCCCATAGATGGGTTAGAGAGTGTCAACTCCAATTAGAAGGGTAGTTAACCCAACTTTGAGGAAATTGACACTCAAGGAGCATTTTCAAGGTTTTTGTTAACCTTTGAAAATGAAATGGAACTATTATTTACTCCTTGAAAGAGTAAAATGTGCCTAGTGGTGAAAATTTGATTTTAATCTTAAAAGGCACATATTGGGAAATTCATAAGAGCTACCAAGTTGGGATTTTGGTATGTTCTTAGAAAATTAAAGGAAATTGAAGCCTTATGTTGAAGTGCTACTCTTGTGGAAAAATGAAATATGCCAACATTTGAGGATATGCTTAATTTCGACTGGCATAAATTAATCAAGGGAATTAGAAATGCCAATTTAGGCTTTGACATTTTCTTGAAGCACTTTAGGGCAATCTAGGTTTAAGTTGTAAGTTTAGCTAAGGTTTTAAGGATACTTAGATAGTTAATCTAGGTATATTTTATTTATGCTAAATCTTGCCATGATTGTTTGCCCATCATATGTCATGACATCATGTCTATTTTTGCGTTCATGTTTTATTATGAAAAATCCAAAAATACCATGTCATGACATTCATACATCATGTAATTATAGGATATTTTCTTTTGAAAATTATTTCTTTTTGATGTATGTCATAACATTATCATGCATTAAGTTTAATTCCTTGTAATTAAGGACAAAAGGCATTTAACAACACTTATTAACAAGTGACATCCTAGGTGGGTGTCTAATATCTCCAAAATGCCTAGATAGATATGCATGATCCCTAGATTAGGGCAAAACCAAAATCTACATCTCACAAAGACCTATAAGATGACTTGTATGTATTTTAGTGCACATTAGATACAAGTGAGATGTTAGGATGATGAACAAAACTCAAGATGTTGATTTAGTGCATTCTTTTGAGTTTTAGTTTCATCAAAACACATAGATATCTGTTTTCCCATCATTGGGAAAGCTAATGTACAAGTCATGTGCATTATGCCCAAGGAACATGGTGGGATATGGTTTTGAAAAAGTTTTCAAAATGATTTTGGAAAACCTTGGTGAAGGCTATCTTTTGATAGTAATCACCATTGAATAGTTAGACACAAACTTGAAGAAAACACTAAAGTTTTTGCAAGTTTTCAAGTTTGTATCAATCTTTGAAAAAATGATGTATTTTCATAGAAAACTATTTTTCCTTGATAATATATGCCCTAAACAATGTCTACACGAAATTTCATAATTTTTGGATTTTTGTAGAATTTTCTAGGGGTTTCTGTTGAAATGGAATTTCAGCAACTATCGAAACTCCGATCGATCCATGGATCGATTGGAGGTGCTGAATCGATCCATGGATCAATTCAGGAAGGCAAATCAGCTGACGATGGGCATGGATCGATCAGCCGATCGATCCAGGTAGTCTGAATCGATCAGTGGATCGATTCAGAAAGGTTCAATCGATTGGAACCCAACTCCAATCGATCCAAATTGCTGATTTTGGCTGGGAAAGCCTGATTTCAGCACTTTGAACCTATTTTTAGTCTAGGTACTCATTCCAAACCCTTAAAATACATTTGTATACATAAAAAGGGTGTTTTCGTGTTGAAAACAAGGATGGAATGGTAAAGGAAGGCTAAGTTGAAGTTTAGGTTGAGGTTTGTTTCAAATTTTGAACATTTGAACCTCAAAACTTCTAAATCTGGGTAAAGGTTTAGGGATTCCAAGTCATTGTTGGTGCAATGACAGAAGTTTCCACCATGTCTTTAGGGGGAGGGACTCTTTAAAGACATGAAAATTATTTTTCATGAACCTTGGAAGGTGGTTAACCTTCTGTTGTGAACTTGCTCAAGGTTGAGCATTTAAACTTGAAATGGGGATAAATGGGGAGTGGATATCCTCATCATTTCAAGTGGGAACTCAAGATGTTAGAAAATGCTCAAGGTTGGGTATTTGTCTACATTGAGGAAGAAGTTAAGGATAAATGAAGGGTATGGGACCTTCATTATTGTGTTGATCACAATGAGTGAAATTGTGATCACGATGAGCAACTCTTCAGGGGGAGAGTCTTCAACAAATGGAGTTGTTGAAGTGTGCCCAAAATTGGAGCATAGGTTGATGTGTGTCCAAAGACGGGTTGATGTGTTTTATTAGTAGGAGGTTGATGTGTGCCAATAGGGGGAGAATGAAAGGAAGTAAGTTAGGTTTTCATTACCTAGAGGGAGTTTGCCCTCTTAGGGGGAGAATGAAAAGCTTAACTTATGTGTTCATTACCTAGTGGCATGAAGAAGGAGGCTATAGGATTAGCCTAACTTACATGTGGGATTGTAAGTGTTATTGTGGTATTGTCAAACATCAAAAAGGGGGAGATTGTTGGTGCAACATCCCTCAGGTCAAGGTTGACCTAACCAAGCTGAGTCTTGGTTTGGGTTTAGATGTTTGACAATAAGATATTGATCGAAGAAGAGTCAAGTAGGTCAAGGTTGACGGATACTTGATGGAAAGTCTAGTGAAGTTAGGTGGAAGAAGTCCTAGTGAGTGAAGCTGGCGAGAGGAAATCCTAGTGAGTGAAGCTGGTGAAAGTCTCGTGAGTGAAGCCGGTGAAAGTCCTAGTGAGTGAAGCTAGGCGGAGGAAATCCGGTGAGTGAAGCCGGTGAAAGTCCTAGTGAGTGAAGCTAGGCGGATGGAAAACCCTAGTGAGTGAAGCTAGGTGAAAGTCACGTGAGTGAAGCCGGGCAAGGAAGGAAATCCAGATGGATCAAGGATGATCGGACATCGGTGTTGGGAAGTCCAAGTAGGTCAAAGGATTGATTTGGATACTTGGCAAGGAAGGAAATCGATGGATCAAGGATGATCGGACATCGGTGTTGGGAAGTCCAGTAGGTCAAAGGATTGTTGGATACTTGGCAAGGAAGGAAGTCCAGATGGGTCAAGGTTGACCGGACATCTGGTGGAAGTCCAAGTAGGTCAATGGAGTGACCGGATACTTGCACGACGAGTAAAAGTCCAAGTGGGTCAAAGGATTGACCGGACACTTGGTGGGAGTCCTAGCAGGTCAAGGGTGACGGATGCGAGGCATGATGTACCAGCAGGTCAAGGTTGACCGGATGTTGATTAGGAGGTTTGGGACTTGGTTTTGGGCAAAAACCAAGTCTTTGGATCGATCCGTGGATCGATCCAGGCGTGAATCGATCGGTGGATCGATCCAGTTCTTCAATGGTAGGAGCGATCCACGGATCGATCCGTGGATCGATCGAGGTCGGATCAGCGTGATCGATCTTTTCGCGCGATAAGCGCTGGATCGATCCGTGGATCGATCCGGTAGTTTTCCAGAGCTGAGATGCACGGATCGATCCGTGGATCGATCAGCAGCTTCCTCGGATCGAACATTCGAATCGATCGGGATCCAACCGTTGGTGCGGGTTTAAAGCCGCAGGCGAGCGTGGTCTTCGGAAATCTCTTCACGAGCTCTTCTCGATTCATTCCAGCTCCTCCACAGCTCTCTACAAGCACGTGATCGCCAGTTCTTGAAGGTTCTTGGAGGCTTTCCAAGTCAAGAGGCGGATCTATTGCAAGAGGAAGAAGTTAGGGTTAGGGTTTTTACTGCACATCTTGTAAGCTTTTGCTTAACTTGTATTTCCCTTTCTTCTTCTTGTATTGAGAGTGTTGTAGGGCTTCTCCGCCTTTGGTAGTTACCATAAAGGAGTGTTATTCATAGTGGAGGGTGTGTGCGTTGGTGTGGATCCTTGGATTAGTCACCTCTTGTGAGGTGGATACCAAGTAAAATCCTAGTGTTAGCGTGCTTGTGTTTGTTTCTGTATTTTCCGCTGCACATCCAAGAAGAAACAAGCAACGCCAAGCAACGAAGCGCACCGAGCGAACGCGACGAGCTATTCACCCCCCCCTCTAGCTACTTTTGGTCCTAACAAATACTTCATATTTTCAAAGATTGACACAAACTTGAAAACTTGCAAAAACCTTAGTGTTTTCTTCAAGTTTGTGTCTAACTATTCAATGGTGATTACTATCAAAAGATAGCCTTCATCAAGGTTTTTCAAAAACATTTTAAAAACCTTTTAAAAACCAATATCCCATCATGTTCCTTGGGCTTAATGCACATGACTTGTACATTAGCTTTCCCAATGATGGGAAAACACATAACTATGTGTTTTGATGAACCTAAAAACTCAAAAGAATGCACTAAATCAACATCTTGAGCTTTGTTCATCATCCTAACATCTCACTTGTATCTAATGTGCACTAATCACATACAAGTCATCTTATAGGTCTTTGTGAGATGTAGATTTTGGTTTTGCCCTAATCTAGGGATCATGCATATCTATCTAGGCATTTTGGAGATATTAGACACCCACCTAGGATGTCACTTGTTAATAAGTGTTGTTAAATGCCTTTTGTCCTTAATTACAAGGAATTAAACTTAATGCATGATAATGTTATGGCATACATCAAAAAGAAATAATTTTCAAAAGAAAATATCCTATAATTACATGATGTATGAATGTCATGACATGGTATTTTTGGATTTTTCATAATAAAACATGAATGCAAAAATAGACATGATGTCATGACATATGATGGGCAAACAATCATGGCAAGATTTAGCATAAATAAAATATACCTAGATTAACTATCTAAGTATCCTTAAAACCTTAGCTAAACTTACAACTTAAACCTAGATTGCCCTAAAGTGCTTCAAGAAAATGCCAAAGCCTAAATTGGCATTTCTAATTCCCTTGATTAATTTATGCCAGTCGAAATTAAGCATATCCTCAAATGTTGGCATATTTCATTTTTCCACAAGAGTAGCACTTCAACATAAGGCTTCAATTTCCTTTAATTTTCTAAGAACATACCAAAATCCCAACTTGGTAGTTCTTATGATTTCTCAATATGTGCCATTTTAAGATAAAATCAATTTTTCAACCATTAGGCACATTTAACTTTTTCAATTTGTGTCACTTAAAATATCATCCAATTTATCAAATTGTGACACATTTTACTCTTCCCAAGAGTAAACATAAATCCACTTCATTTTCAAAGGTTAAGAATAACCTTGAAAATGCTCCTTGAGTGTCAATTTCTTCAAAGTTGGATTAACTACCCTTCTTCTTAGAGTTGACACTCTCTAACCCATCTATGGGGTAGAGAAGATGCTCCTAGGAACCCAAAACCTATTGGTGCTCCTTGGATGCTCTAAGTATTCACTAGGGATAACTTCCCTAGATACCTTTCTAGTGACCTCGTTTGGCTTCTTAGAAGCCTTGGTCACTTTTTCTAGGTCAACTCTAGGGATAGCCTCCCTTGTGACCTTGTTAGTGACTTTCTTAGACTTCTTAGAAGTCTTAGTCACATTTGTTGTTGCAAAGATACTTCTAGGGATGACTTCCCTTGTATCCTTGACTTGACTTCTAGACTTAGGGTTGGTTCCATAGCTATATGGAACCCTATGGTAAGTAGGTACATCCTTTTTGATTTTAGGTTTGTATCCCAAACCTCTATGGCCCTTGGATGACCCTTGTTGTCCTAAACCTAGATTTTGCTCATTTTGCCCTTTAAGGATATTTTCCATCCTTTTTAGGGTCTTTTCTAGTTTGTCAAGTCTTGACCTCAAGACTTGATTTTCTATCATTAAATCCTTAGATTTTGATTTTTCATTACACCCATGAGCATTTTTGTTTCTAGGCTTGTATCTATTATCCTTAGTGTTCTTGCCCAAATCTCTATCTACCTTTCTAGCCTTAGGGGTAGTAGATTTGGCATGTAGGGCCACATGCTTTTCCTTAAAGCCCTCATGCTTTCTATTCTTATGGTAAATTGCATTAAAATGATAAAAATTTGAACTATCATGCTTTTTACCATAATGTAAAGGGGTAGGCTCAATAAAAGTTACCTTCCTTTTTACCTTAGAGGCTCCCCCTTGACTTAAGCTTCCTCCTTGAGCCTTGACCATCTTCTTCCCCTTAGGGCATTGACTCCGGTAATGCCCCTTTTGATTGCAAGAGAAACACATAATGTGCTCCTTGCTCTTCTTTGTTCCGGGGATGGTCTCCTTTGGCTTCTCCTTGCCCTTTGGTGCCACTTGACCCTTCTTCTTGGCCAATTTAGGGCACTTGCTTTTGTAGTGCCCATGTTCCCTATATTCAAAGCATATAATATGATTTTTATTATTAATTGAAATATTTATACCTTTGCTTGTAGGGGTGACATCTTTTCCTTTGGATCCGGAGGTAGAAACTTCCTCTTGATCCAAATTTGATACTCCTCCATTTGATTTTGCTTGACTTGTGGAGGTGGACGCTTCTTCATCCTCTTCTTCTCTTGACCCGGATGTGGAGGATTCTCCTTCTTCTTGATCCGGTGTCAATGAAGATTGCTCCCCCTCAATCCTAGAGGTGGAGGCTTCTCCTTCTTCTTCATCTTCTTGTACATGAAACAAGGAATATACTACTTCCTTGCACTTTTGATTGCACTCCTTTGAGGATGAAGCTTCCTCTTGGACTTCTTCTTCGGAAGTTGAACATCTCTCAACTTCGGAGCCCTCCTCTTGATCTTGATCCATTGAGTCGCCCTCTTTGGATTCCTCTTGATTCGGTACAATGGAGGGGATCTCATGGATTAATGCCAACTTGCTCCAAAGCTCCTTGGCATCCTTGAATTCTCCAACTTGAGCCAAAATATTGCTTGGCAATAAGTTGACCAAAAGCTTGGTCACTTTATCGTTTGCCTTGCTCCTTTGAACATGCTCTTGGCTCCATTTGCTTTTCTTGAGAGGCTTGCCCTTGGAGTTTGTTGGAGCCTCAAAACCTTCCATGAGAGCAAACCATTGCTCTATCTCCATCATCAAAAAATTTTCGATTCTTGATCTCCAAGAATCGAAGCTTGTGGATGTGTATGGTGGAGCCACCCTTGTGTCAAATCCAAGTCCATCTTGGAATTGCATCTTGAAGTTGAGCCTTTTGATTTCTTTGACTTTGATGAATTTGCTCCAACTTCTTCGCCCTCTAGCTTTTCTTGTTATGCTTGACCCTTCCGGCGATGATTCCGGTGAAGAGCGGCCTCGCTCTGATACCACTTGTTAGGACCAAAAGTAGCTAGAGGGAGGGTGAATAGCTCGTCGCGTGCTCGTTGCTCGGTGTTGCTTGTTTCTTCAAGAATGCGCAGCGGAAAATACATAAACAAACACAAACACGCTAACACTAGGAGTTTACTTGGTATCCACCTCCAACGGAGATGACTAATCCAAGGATCCACACCACGCACGCACCCTCCACTATGAAAACACTCCTTTTCGGTAACTACCGAGGGCGGAGAAGCCCTACAAGACTCTCAGTACAAGAAGAAGAAAGGGTAGTAAAGAATAAGCAAAAGCTTACAAGAAATGCAGTAAACCCTAGCTTCTTCTTCTTCTCGTTGCAACTCGCCTCTTGACTTGGATGAACCTCCAAGAACCTTCAAGAACTGGCGGTGAGGAGCTTAGAGAGTGCTGGGGAGGAGCTGTGTTGAATCTGGAATGAATCTGTGAAGTTCTGCCGAAGGAAATGAACGCCTGCGCCAACAGCTATAAACGACGCCAACGGTCGAATCCCAATCGATTGGATTGCTCCCAATCGATCGGGGAGGCTTTGGATCGATCCACGGATCGATCCAGAGCGCCTCTGTGCTCTGGAAACATGCCTGGATCGATCCACGGATCGATCCAGCGCTTATCGCGCGAAGCAGCAGCGTTCCAATCGATCCACTGATCGATTGGGACCTCTGGATCGATCCACGGATCGATCCAGAGGGGTTCTGTTCGCGGGGACTCACCGGATCGATCGGCGGATCGATTCAAATATTCTGGATCGATCCACTGATCGATCCAGATCTGCTGGATCGATCCATGGATCAATCCAAAGCTGCTGGATCAATCCACGGATCAATCCAAACCTGCTGGATCAATCCACGGATCAATCCAAACCTGCTGGATCAATCCACGGATCAATCCAAACCTTGGTTTTTGCCCAAAACCAAGTCCAAAGTCCCCTAAACCAACATCTAGTCAACCATGACTTGTTGGTACATAAGACCTAGCATCCGGTCACCCTTGACCAACTAGGACTCTCTCACCAAGTGTCTGGTCAATCCCTTTGACCCATTTGGACTTTTCTCTTCTTGCTAAGTATCCGATCAGTCCCTCTGACCTACTTGGACTTTTCTTTCTCGTGCCAAGTATCCGGTCAATCCCTTTGACCTACTTGGATTCTCACCAGATGTCTGGTTAACCTTGACCCATCTGGATTTCTCTTGCCTGGCTTCACTCACCAGGACTTTTCCAATTGCCTAGTTTCACTCACTAGATCTTTCACCTGGCTTCACTCACCAGGACTTTCCCAATTGCCTAGCTTCACTCACTAGGTCTTTCACCTGGCTTCACTCACCAGGACTTTCCCAGTTGCCTAGCTTCATTCACTAGGTCTTTCACCTGGCTTCACTCACCAGGAATTTCCCAGTCAAGTATCCGGTCATCCTTGACCTACTTGACTCTTCTTCAATCAACTTTGCATTGTCAAACATCGAAACCCAAACCAAGACTCAAGCTTGGTCAACCAGGTCAACCTTGACCTAAGGGATGTTGCACCAACACAATGAATACAGAAATAGAATCTATGTATTCTAATCAAGTCTGGGAGCTTGTAGAACCACCAAATGGTGTAAAAGTCATTGGGTGTAAAAAGATCTACAATAGAAAAAGAGGGATAGATAGGAAGGTGAAAACCTTCAAAGCAAGACTTGTTGCGAAGGGGTATACTCAGAAAGAGAGAATCGTTTATAAGGAAACCTTTTCACCGGTAGCTATGCTTAAGACTATCAGGATACTTTTATATATTACTGCTCATATGGATTATGAGATTTGGCAAATGGATGTCAAGACGCTTTCCATAATGGGAGTCTTGAAGAAAACATCCTTATGTAGCAACCAGAGGGATTCATTGCAAAGGGCAGAGAACATCATATATGTAAGCTTAATTGGTCTATTGATGGACTGAAGCAAGCTTTGAGGTCTTGGAACATCCGGTTTAATGAAGTAATCCAGACCTATGGATTTATTCAGTGTCCGGATTAGTCTTGTGTATACAAGAAGTGTGATGGAAACGTGGCGGTATTTCTTGTACTATACTTAGATGACATTTTGTTAGTTGAAATATCAAAGTGTTGTTGGAAGTAAGAGTATGGTTGTCCAAGCAATTTGATATGAAGGACTTTGGAGAATGTGCACATATTCTCAGGATCAAAGTAATAAGGGATCGCAAGAAAAGAATATTGTGTTTATCCCAAGCTTCATATATCGATACAATCCTAGCTCATTTTAGCATGCAAGACTCCAAGAAAGGTTTTCTACCTTTTAGGCATGGAATATCTTTATCTAAAGAGATGTCTCCGAAGACATCAAAATAGATAGAATAAATGAAGGCAGTTCCTTATGCTTCAACTATAGGAAGCCTAATGTATGTTATGTTATGCACGAGACCGGATATCCATTTTTCCATGGGCATGGTTAGCAAATATCAAAGTAACCCAGGACTGGGACACTGGACTGCCGTAAAGCATATATTAAAGTACTTGAGAAGGACTAGAGATTATATGCTAGTTTACAAGGCAGATGATATGCTCCCTGTGGGTTACACGGATTCGGACTTCCAATCAGATAGGGATAATAGTAAGTTGACCTCGGGGCTTTGTGTTTACTTTAGGAGGTGAAGCCATAACAATGGAGGAGTGTTAAGCATAGATGCTTTTCGGACTCCACCATGGAAGTCGAGTATGTGCCAGCCTCTGAGGCAGCTATAGAAGCTGTATGGCTCAAAATCTTCATGATGGACTTAGATGTGATTCCTGGTTTGCCCAAAAATTATTACCGTGTATTGTAATAATAAGTGGTGCTGTAGCAAACTTGAAGGAACCATGAGCTCATAAGGCAAGTAAACACATAGAGCGCAAGTACCACCCAATACGAGACATTGTATAACGAGGAAAAGTTGTTGTCGCCTAGATTGCATCAGATGATAATAACCTGGACGATCCTTCCACAAAGGCCCATAAGGCAAGAGCTTTAGATGTGCATGTTGAAGGGTTGGGAATCAGATGTATGGCAGGATATATGGCAGCATAGACTTTTACTTTAAGTGGGAGATTGTTAGTGTGTATACTAAAAGTCTAGCTTTTTGTATAAACATTTAAGAATCACATTGGTCAAATGTCTATATTTATGTGAAGTGTAGTTGTCCATTTAATTTATATTGAAGATAACATGGTGTGAGAAGACACACAGAAGTTCATGTTATCAATTCCTTATAAATTATAAACAGTTGTTCACAACCAAGATGGAATGGGAGAAACCATTGGAGTGGTTATAGTGTAATTAGGTATTAGATTATCTTGACTAATAAATTACACTAGTACACTATAAGTGTATTGAGCAGGACCATTTGAGGTAATATTTTTTTATACTGACTATATAAAAGAACAATACCTCTGTTATTATGGAAGTGTGCACTCTTAATCATGATATAATAACAAGCACGTATACTTAATATTTATTTCTTTAATTTATCAAAGGGTGTGGTTTAGCTCGTTAAATCAATAGGCCCAATAAGTTGGGAAATTATATTATTTATATGGTGTGTTGTTGATTATAGAATGAAATTGTATCCTAGTAATCTAGGTTGATGATGTCCCTTTGAGGAGCTCATAAGGATTGTCATGTAAACCCTGCAGGTGGACCTAGTCCTGCATGACAATGAAGTTGAGTGGTACTACTCTTTGAGCTAGATATTAATTAAGTGAGTTGTCAGTAACTCATTTAATTAATGGGCATTCGATATCTTAAACACAGGGAGACTAACACACTCATGATAAGAAGGAGCTCATATAGTAATATGGGATTGGTACGGTAGTGCAATAATAACTCTTTAGTGGAATGAGATATTATTGATGAACTTGAGTTGGGTGTTCAGGGCGAACACGGGAAGTTCAAGCTCATCGGAAGACCAAAACCAATTCCTCCTCTCGGTCCCTATTGTAGCCTCATATTTATAAAGTCTTATATCCACCAATACCCACTTCTTACCCACCTTAAGGTGGTCGGCCAAGCCAAGCTTGGAGCCCAAGCTAGGGCCGGACAAACCAAGGTTAGATGGG
Source organism: Zingiber officinale (assembly GCF_018446385.1). Classification (NCBI taxonomy): domain Eukaryota; kingdom Viridiplantae; phylum Streptophyta; class Magnoliopsida; order Zingiberales; family Zingiberaceae; genus Zingiber; species Zingiber officinale. The sequence continues at coordinate 43,481,320 of NC_056007.1, read as the reverse complement.
TTCAAATTGTGGCCAGCCCTAGCTTCGAGCCTAAGCAAGGGTGGTCGGCCACATTCACATTGAAAGGGAGTTTAAAATTATAAATCTTTCCTTTTATAGCTTTCTACAAAAGATTAAGAGAAAGGTTTGATATCTTTCCTTATTTATAGTTTAAAGGAAGATTTTAATTTTTTGATAAATTTTAAATCTTTCCTTATGTGGAAGCCATGGTTTTAAAAGAGAGTTTTAAAATTATAAATCTTTCCTTTTATAGCTTTCTACAAAGGATTAAGAGAAAGATTTGATATCTTTCCTTATTTATAGTTTAAAGGTAGATTTTAATTTTTCAAAAAACTTTTCTTTTTGTAACCATCCGCATGTTTTAAAAGAGAGATTTATAAAACTTTCCTTTTATAACCAACCATGAAAGGATTTAAAGAAAGAATTTTTTTAATTAAAATTTCTTACTGGAAACAATTAAGGAAGTTTTAATTAAATTTTCCTTCTTAGACATTGGTAAGGAATATAAGGAAGTTTTAATTATGTTTAAAACTTTCCTTATTTGCCAAGACCAAGGAATATAAAAGAGAGGGTAGAGGTGCCTCACAAAATGACACATCTATTATTCCTCTCCTCTCTTTCTTGGTGGTGGCCGACCCTCTTCTTCCCCTATTCTTCTTCCTTGGTGGCCGGCGGCATCTCATCTCTAGGAGTTGTTGGTGGTCGGATCTTGTTAGAGGAAGAAGGAGAGATAGGAGGCATTGTTTCTTAGCATCCCTTGGAGCTTGGTTGGTGGCCGAAGTTCTTCATCTCTAGGAGATTGTTGGTGGCCGAAACTTGGAAGGAAGAAGAAGGTTTTGGTGGAGTCTCGTCTTGGTAGATCGTCGCCCACACGACGTCCAAGATAAGAAGAGGAATACAATAGAAGATCGTGAGGTCTATAAGCTACACAAGGTATAACTAGTTATTTGATTCCGCATCATAACTAGTGCATTCTTTTGTATAGATCTTGTAAAACCAAACACAAGAGGTTATCGATTTTAATTATCATTTTTGTTTTCGATTTCATGTTTCGATAATGTGTTTCTATTGAGGTCTCTTTTGTTAAACCTTGTTTACTGTGAAAAGTTTAAATATCTGATTTCTTTGAAAGACTTTGTCTAGGCAGTGGTGGATGATCCCATACCCAAGAAGGCCTAGTGCCTCGCCACGTTTGACCTGGAAGTCGATCCTTGAAATAGATATTTGATCAACTTCTATAATATGGTTTAACTTAGGAAGATTACATCGGTTGAACTTGAAGTAAGAATGTTAAGTTTCATTCCCAATTCAAGTTTAACTTCTAAAGGAAAAATTTGGATTAATAATGTTAAACATCGTTTGCAATCCAAATTTAACTTTAGTAGAACACATGGGTAGCTAGGATAGTTCTATGCTTGTACAAATTTTTGTGCAGGGGAACTAGGACGGTATTCCGAGTAGCAACCAACACTTACAACCCTAGATCCGAGAAGAAGGGGAAGAAGAGATGCTTGCCGATGATTCCAATGTCTTGGGGACGCCTCCTTGCTCTGGAGATGGACAGATCATGAAGGAATGGAGGAGAATGAAGCTCTATGGTTTCCCCCTAAGAGGAGAACCCTTCCCCAAGGAGACGGATGAAGTCCCAAACTCAAGATGATTTGAAAAGGGGAGAAAACCCCCTTTTATAGAGCAGGACGTGGCCTCCACACGACTGTGTGGCCTTCAAACGGTCGTGTGCATCTTCCTCTTGGCCAAGGTGACACGGCCAGGTAGATTCACACAACCGTGTGCTACTTCAACACGGGATGGCCTTCACGGCCGTGTGGCTCACACGGTCGTGTGCTTCTTCTGCTCTGTCAAGGTTACATGGCCATGTGGATTCACACGGCCGTGGCCTTCTTCTCCTCTGCCAAAATCACACGGCCGTGTGGAGTCACACTGCCGTGGCCTTCTCGCCACTGGAATGTTGGCATGGTCGTGCCATTTGGCACGCCCGTGTACTGCTTGGCCACGTGGATAATGGCACGGTCGTGTGGGGCATACGGCCGTGGCCTTCTTCGCATCGGGTGCTAGAACGATCGTGTCATTCGGCACGGCCAAGGCATAATAATGGCCACACGGCCATGTGGCATACACGGCCCAAGCTAGATTTCCTCCAGAGTTACTCTTGTGTGCAAGCTAGCTCCATTTTCGCTCCAAATAGCATCCTATCAATCAATAAAATAAAAGAGTAGATCTCCGAACAGAATATAATAGAAGTATGACATTATAAACAAATAGGGTGCAATAAACATAGATTATGCCAATGAAATACAAATAGATGTATGTCCAAACATACATAAAAGTGTATATAATCTACGCACATCAAAGACCAAAAGACAAAAAAAAACTTTTGTATTCATTGGATGAGTACAAAAGCCATTTTTTGGATAAGTTTTTTCTAGTCTTCTTCCTCTTCTTCTCTTGGCCAAACACCATGTTGTTGCTAGCACAAAGAAGGTTGTTCTTCTCTGAAGGCTGAGTTCATACGATGAACTAAGGACATGTTCTTCTAGATATTGAAGAGGCGTGGTCACTGTGATCACGCTGAGAGCTACCAAATCAAACTTGTTACCGGGATTGTATCATTCATGCAACAAAGGTAACAACTCGATCAAACTTTATATACAGTATTCGCTTGGATCTCTGGAGGGATCGATTTTTCCATTGTATATATGTATTATTTTATATAAAAGATCCCAACAATCTATGCACGTGAGAGGGGAGGTGAATCATGTGAATTTTGAAGACTTATCTTTTTCAGTTTTATAAAAATCAAGTATGCAACAGAATAAATAAAAGTAAAAGAAAATAGAGCACGGTCGATTTACTTAGTTCAGAGCCTTCAACGACTCCTACTCCAAGACCTAGGTCCTTTGAATCTATCGACAGGTAATCCACTAATATCCTCTACTAGTAAACTCCCAATAGATTAATCAAGTACAAATAGAGAAATAGGAAAGTGTAACAACCCTACACTTTCCTTACTAATAAAATGAATAAAGTAAATGACTTTTGAAATAAACGTTATCCAACATAATGATTGTCGAAGTGTGAAAGCTCAAGTGTTGGCGGTGGTCTACTAGCAGCGTTCAGATGTAGACGAGTAGTAGCGACACGAGAATGTAGTAGCAGAACAATTGACGATTTGTGTGGATGATTGATTCTTTGAGTGATGTTGTTGACATATTTTTAAACAATGTTGAAGGCACCTCCAACAGCCCGATGTGCCTCCAACATGGCTTATTCGTTCCATAATGCTTAGCTTCTATCCACACGAGGGTGCCTTCAATGTGCTTTGAAGCGCCTCTAATGCACTCTGAGGCGCCTGCAATCGCCTTCAAGGTGCCTTCCCTTAGGAAACTTCTATCCCGAAGTTTATCCGCGTGAGGGTACTTCCGCCATGTCCAGGGCACCTCCACTAAGCTCCGAGGTACCTCCCTGTAGCTCCGAGACACCTCGAACATTGTTCATCTGAGGTAAACTTTTGCCAACTAACTCCTAGAAGACATGTTAGTCCAAACAACAACAAATAACCTACAAACAAAGTTAGCATAACAAAATAAAATTATTAATTAGATCTTATCTTACCAAGACAAGAATCTAATCATATTCTCAACTCCTCAAATCCTATTCAACTGAGGTGAACTTTTGCCAGCTAACTCTTGCAAGACACGTTAGTCCAAATAACAACAAATAACCTATAAAACAGAGTTAGCACAACAAGATATACTTATTAATTAGATTATGTCTTACTAAAATCAAAATCTAGTCATAATCTCAGCTTAGACTTCCAACATGAATCTAAGTTGGACCAATGCCTAGAGTCCCACTGGGACTCATCCTCATTAGATCACTCTCCTCCACTACTTACCGTACTTACCATTGCAGACTTACTCAACCCTTGACCCGTCAGGTCTTCATGTTAGATGTCCAATCTAGATTTCAACCAGTTCTCAGGTCACGCAGATTCAACCGGGCTTCCTACTAGATATTAACCTATCTGGTCTTCCCGTATCAGTTATCAACCTAACCATATTTCAGCCTGGTGTCAAATCTCAATGAGTCTTTCAGTCTTGCACACTCAGTAAAAAGGATAGACAACACAACATCTAACTTCAAACCATTTATCATTCATTAAAATATAAATTTGACCATTGGTACTTAACTGCACAAACAGTCTTTGATTGTCTTTTGCATCATTTTAAAACCGTTATCTTTTTTAAATAATATAGTTACAAACCATTGTCTTATATTTAAAAGATAAATTATTTAAATAATTGAAAATATTGGGCTAACGACACTTTAAACTATATATCAATCAAATCTTATATAAAATCAAACCAAACATCATCAAAGTATCATTGATCTCTACCTACATTTATGAATTACAATGGATATGTCATCAATAGACTCGTAATCTACCAACAATTAAATTAGAAAAAATATATAGTCATATTCCACAAACTTTTGAGTCAAGTTTACAAAACTCAATAGTACTCACAATAAATAAAGAAGTACACATATGAATTCTAAAATATCTTACATTGTTGGATAATATTTTCTCACTTGTGCATCCTCTAAAATATCATTTTCTGTCTGTGAAAATAAAAATCATATGATTTTAATCCAATTCAATAATAATAGTAATATCATAAAAATACCTCGTGACAGCATTAATTACCCATATGTACTATCAAATAATTGAAATATAATATTTTGTTATATTAATTCTTCTATGGCACCGAACTTAATGGAGAATAACTGCCATGATTATGCAAGTCACTAGCATAGATGCACATGGATTCTAGACCAATAAGAAAATAAGCGGGTTCATAAGCTCAGATGGATGTGCTATTATTAATGGCTAGTGGTTAGGCCTGATAAGATAATATGAGTAAATTCTCATCTCCAAGCAAATTGTCATAGATTGTTGACTTTCTTGGTAAATCTCAATAGTTGTTTGTGGATCTTGATCTGGCTCAGCCAATTATGCATATAGTGGTTGATGGTGATTGTAACGCCCAGTAATTTCATATGAATTTCTTTTAAGAATAAGAGAAAATGGAACCAAAAAGAAAAGAAAAAAATAATAAAAGTGGTCAAGGCTTGAACCTTGAACCTCATAAAAAGTGACAAATTTTAAGTAGTATAGGATAACCAATAGGCCAAGAGAAAGTATTGGTAGGAAGGAAAAGGAAATTGTGGTTAAGGGTAGGGATGGTGAAGGGACACCTTTCTCCCTTCACTTAGAAGAAAAGTTTATCTTTTCTTTCTCCCCTTTCATTTAGCATGAAGAATTCATCTTCCCTTCTCCCTTCATTTAAAATAAATGAAAGGAAGAATAAAAAGGTATTTTCCCTTCTCCCTTTCATGGAAAATAAATAGAAGAAAGGGAAAAAAAAGTTATTCTTTTCCTTCTTCCTCCTTCTCCTTCCTTCACCGAAAACCCAAGCTCCTCTTTCTCCCATTGCCGAATTCAAGTTAAGGGCTTTTCCCTAAGAAAACTTCACAAAGGTAGGTCCTTAAAACACACTTCTTCTTGCAAGAAAAAAAATAAAGAAAAGGGAATTCTAGAAGCGAAAAGGGTCTCCTTCTTCTTCTTCACCAAGGGTATTCTCTTAGCAAACCCAAGCAAGAGGATGTAAGTATCTCCCTCACCTGCAGTACAAGTATCTTTCGAGGTTTTTATGTTCTAAAAGTTGCTAAAAATCCTAGAACCATGCTCTTAGGTTTCGGCCAAGAAAGAATAAGATGAATTTAAGAAAGTTTTAAACCTAAACTATGCTTTCTTATGATTCCTTATGGTATGGGATATACTATATTATGTTAGTTAAGGTTTTCATATTTTAAAGTTGCTAAAAACCCTAGAACCATGCTCTTAGGTTTTCGGCCAAGAAGGAATAAAATATATTTAAGAACGTCTTTAAACCAAAACTATGCTTGTTTATGATTCCTTATGGTATGTGATCCACTATATTATGTTAGTTAAGGTTTTCATGTTTTAAAGTTGCTAAAAAACTTAGAACCATGCTCTTAGGTTTCGGCCATGAAGGAATAAGATGAATTTAAGAAAGTTTTTAGACCTAAACTATGCTTGTTTATGATTCCTTATGGTATGTGATCCACTATATTATGTTAGTTATGGTTTTCATGTTTTAAAGTTGCTAAAAACCAAGAACCATGCTCTTAGGTTTCGGCCAAGAAGGAATAAGATGAATTTAAGAACGTCTTTAAACCAAAACTATGCTTGTTTATGATTCCTTATGGTATGTAATCCACTATATCATGTGAGTTAAGGTTTTCATGTTTTAAAGTTGCTAAAAACCTAGAACCATGCTCTTAGGTTTCGACCAAGAAGGAATAAGATGTATTTAAGAAAGTTTTTAAACATAAACTATGCTTGTTTATGATTCCTTATGGTATGTGATCCACTATATTATGTTAGTTAAGGTTTTCATGTTTTAAAGTTGCTAAAAACCTGGAACCATGCTCTTAGGTTTCGGCCAAGAAAGAATAAGATGAATTTAAGAAAGTTTTAAACCTAAACTATGCTTGCTTATGATTCCTTATGGTATGTGATCTACTATATTATGTTAGTTAAGGTTTTCTTATTTTAAAGTTGCTAAAAAACCTAGAACCATGCTCTTAGGTTTCGGCCAAGGAGGAATAAAATGGATTTAGGAAAGTTTTAAAACCTAACTATGCTTGCTCATGGTGTGTAATCCATTATATGATGTTAGTGTAAAGTTTCCATGCTTTATGTTGTTTAACACCTAGGATGACACCTCTTGTAAGTTTCGGCCAACCAAGGAAAAATAGGGTGAGAAGTCCTTTTATGTTGCTAAAGGTCTCCCATGTTAGGATGAGTACCGTGTAATGCTAGTATGATACTTTCCTTGTTTTAAAAGTGCTTAAAACCTAAGGTCATACCTTGTAAGTTTCGGCCAAGAAGAAAGGAAGGGACTTTGGGAAGCTTAATTCCAACTAGACTTGCTTATGTTTTCTCCTATGTTATGCTATGTATGATGTGATGCTAGTATGATGCTTTCCTTGGTTAAAGTTGCTTAAAAATTTAAGATCATGTCCATGCAAGTTTTGGCCAAGATGTGGATTAGGAATTATGGAAAGTTCAAAACCATAACCATGCATGATAATGACTCTCTATGTTATGCTATGTGATATGCTTCATTATATGACAAGAACATGATATGCTTCATGATATAACAAGAACATGATATGCTTCATGATATGACAAGAACATTCTATGTTTCATGATATGACAACAACATGATATACTATTTTACTTTTGTATTGGCTTGTATCGGACCCTAAGAATGGTCCATGGGATGGGCTCCTAAGTTTCCCCTAGGTCGATGGTCAAGGAAACGGGCCTAGTTCCTAGTAGGCTCGATATTTGCTACCTCGGATTTATTTAGGATGTGCGCAATTCATGTATGTGGTACAATGTCGGGCCCTCATGTTGAGATTTTGTTTAAGTACCTATATGATATATGTTTTCAAAAGAACATCTTGCATATGTTTGTTTCATGCTATATGATTATGATATTGTTGGTGCAGTGAGCACCAGATGATCGAACCTGAGTTTTGATTATGGCAAAGGGCTCAAAGTTAAGTTGTGGTGTTATCTAACAAGGTTTCATGGAGCTTGCAGGAAAGTCCTAAGTGATACTTAGGCAAAAGTCCTAGCTGCGGCTAGACAGGTGAAAACCCTAGGGGGTGGTAACCCTAGGTCTTAGGGGAGGTAACCCTAGGTGGAGGAAAACCCTAAGGGGTGGCAACCTTAGGTCCTAGGGGGAGGTAACCCTAGGTGGAGGAAAATCCTAAGGGGGGGTAACCTTAGGTCCTAGGGGTGGTAACCGTAGGTGGAGAAAAATCCTAGGGGGCGGTAACCCTATGCGAAAAGTCCAGTCGGTCTGGAGGACCGGACTGGTATCAGGTAAATCTCCTGAGTGGAGTAGGTGAGGACGTGTTCCCCGTAGAGGGAACAGTAGACGTTGAGTTGACCTAGGGTCTCCGGTCGGAAACCCGAAGTCAGACTCGGACAGTCCGATGATTGTCGTTCACTCATATTATTATGTTTTATGTGCTAACTTTGTGCTGAAGGGTATATTTGGGATTAATGTATCTTGCAGGGACCAAAGTGCAAAGAATAGCCTCGGATGAACAGTGTCCGAGGCGCCTCCATGATGCTTGGAAGTGCCTCGGGTGCTAAAGTGACGTGGCTGCGCAGACCCGCTGGAGGCGCCTTCGTGGTGCGCGAAGGGGCCTTGGATGCCCCATTGGAGGCGCCTTAAAGATGAATGAAGGCGCCTTCAAGGCGATAAGCGAAGACTGTTCAGCGTTGATCTGCACGAGCGATTCGGAAGGGATGGAGGCGCCTTTAGAGGACTTAGAGGCGCCTTGGATACCCTTTATAAGGGGAGTTCGAGCAGCAGTTCAAAACAACTGATTCCAAGTGATCCTCTTGCTGCGTGCTGCTAAATCGACGACCCAGAAGTGTTGCAACTTGACATCGATGACCCGGAGCTTCGCTTTTTCATCCATTGTTGTCGGTATAAGATTTCTGGTTTAAATTAAGCTGTAAATTGTTATACTTGTAAACCTTATTAAGCTTATAGTTGTTGCCCACGGAAAGCGATCAAGGATCGCGGGCCTTCGAGTAGGAGTCGATCTAGACTCCGAATAAAGTAAATCCTGGTGTTTTTTCTGTTTGATTTTATTTATTCCGCTGCGTGTTTTAACTCCGATAGTTTTACGAATCGAACAAAATAGCCACGAGAGCTATTCACCCCCCCCCCCCCCCGTCTAGCGCTTCTCGATACAACAATTGGTATCAAAGTGGGGTCGCTTTGAATAGGTGAAACCACCATTCGAGCATTTCTTTTGTGGCTTTTTCGTCTATTTAGGCTAAAAATAAAACCTTACGCCTTTCGTTTTTTCCCTCCAAAACTGTTTTCAAAAAATTCATTTTCATCTTTTCACAATTGATTGGGATTAACGAAATATCGCATTTAGCAAATTTTGAAATAATATTTTTTATATTATTTTAATAATATTTTTTATTATTTTATTACTTTTATTTCCAAAATTAGTAAATTGCTATTTCTATCTTTATTGTGCACTACTAATCGAAGACCAAGTCTTGGAACAAGTTTTTTGTTTATATTGCATGCTAGGTTTTTAAATGGCCTATGAAGATGGATACAACACCGCAAGCCTACCACTCTTGTCCAGCGAAAATTTTGGTTACTGGAAAGACCAGATGGAGCACCAACTGAAAACCCAAGTGGAGACATGGACCATAGTCCAGATCAGACTCATTCTCCCAACTGAAGAAGGTGTACCCATCACCTATTGTAACGCCCCGCCCCTTCCTGCTTAAGCTGACGGGGGTTAATTACCTTTTCTTCTTAAAACAGCGGAAGTCTTATCTATAGCATATATATATTTTTTTTTTCTTTAAACCTTTCTTTTATTTTTTTTTTAACACATCATCATCAACTACCTATCATATGAGTCACATAACATGCTTAACATAACTTAAACCATAATACTAAGGAGCATTATGAAGTGTCATAGAGTTGTAAAGGAAATAACATGAACATAATTCTTATTAATTAAAAGCAGGTTTTCCTCTTTAGCCAAGTCACTACTACACACATCCTTCTTGCCCCCTCTTGCTGCTCCCTTAGTACATCCATTCTTTGCCCTTATCTGTGGTACAAGGAAAGTAAGCTGTGAGCACTCAAGGCTCAGTAAGATCCTTTCCTACTCACAAAAACTGTATAGCATAAATAAAGTTTCAATTCATAAAGCGTAAAGACAACTCATCATATCATGTATAGAAGCATCATATCATAACATAATCATATGGTATCATGGCATATCCTCATAAAGTCATAAAGTGCATTCTATCATAACAAGATCATGATCATAGCATATCAAAACGTAATCATAAGGTTCATCCTAACATAACATAACATAATCATAGGCATCATGGTATATCGTAACATAATCATAATGTGTTATGCAAGATGACTTTCAAAAACATGATTCATGCAATAGTATATGCAACATGTCCTTTGAAAACTTATTTCATACATACTTAAACATAATCATAACATAGTTAGGGCCTCGGCTTGTACCACATACATAAATGTGCGCGTCCTATGTAGGTCCAAGGTAGCAAGTCTTGAACCCTACAAGGCATACATACTAGGCCCATTTCTTAGTCCATCGACCTAGGGGCACTTAGGAGCCCATCCCTAACGAGGCCCATTTCTTAGTCCATCGACCCCGAGGCGCTTATGGAGCCCACCCTTGGTACAAGCCATATAAAGTAAAGTAGCATGTCATACATATCATGGTTCTTATCATTTCTTGCACATCGTACACTACAACAAAAACTCTCATACACATCAGTGGAACAACAACAGTTTTAAGTAAAAACCGATGTCTTTGAGTATTTTACACCAGTTTTTCCAAAAACCGATGTCTATGAGCGCAGATTTTCGCTCATAGACATCGGGTTTTTAAGCGATGTCTATGAACGCCTTTTTTTTCGTTAATAGACATCAGTTTTAACAGCGGTTTTTAAAATCCGATGTCTATGAATCAAAATTTTGACGGACTTTCTTAGCGCACTTTTTTTGGGCTTCTCCTCGCCCACCATAAATCGAAACCCTAATCCTCAGGCGCCGATCCCGCTCCTCAGGCTCTTTCTATTGCCTCCCGCTCCTCAGGCGCCGATCCCAGCTCCCCCTGCCAACGACACTTCTCCCCAGCCCCCGGTGCCGTCCCGCAAATCGAGTCCCTCCCGCTCTTCCGCGATGTGCCCGTACTCGAGCGCCAGGCGCTCTTTCTCCGCAACCGGATCTGCTCTGTGCTCTTCGACTTCTCTGACATGCTCAAGTCAGCCCGCGAGAAGGAGGTGAAGCGGCAGACGCCGTCGGAGCTCGTTGACTTCGTGCAATCCGGCTCCGGCCGGCTCAACGAGCAGGTACAGGAAGAGCTCGTCCGACTATGTCTTCATAAGATCGACTCGGTGTGATCGTCGGGCAGAGTCGGAAGCAGAGGAGGGAGGGTGCCCGGCCCGTCGTCACCGCGAGAGTCAAGTTTGGCAGCAATCTGACGAGTCTTGGAAGGCAGTCTAAGGTGGAAAACACGGGGCTTGGCGTGATATCCGGGAGCTAAAAGCTTCCACTGTTTAGGCCGCTGCATTAGGGGATCCGAGGGAATGACAGCGGGCTGGTCGCCAATCTCCCCAAGGCGCACGCTAGGGCGACGCTGCCGCTTGGTACCGGGTAAAGGCGCGGCCAGTACATCAATCAGCTCGGCCGTGCCGCCATTGGACGGTGGCTCCGGCAGTTGGAAATCCTCCATCGAATCGAACGTCGGGCACTCCGCCGCTGTCCGTTCGTCCTTCTCCATCCCAAGCTCTTCGCTCAAGTTCTGACCTTTTTCCTTAGCACTCCCATCATCCCTGATTCGCTTCGTGCCGTTCTTTGCCGCAGATCGTAGATGCCCATCCGGAGTTGGAGTTGTTCGTGGGAATGGATATGGATGCTTCAATCCATGACCAGGCCCGGGCTCAGATAGAGAAGCTCTTGGCCGTGGATTCGCGCGGCAGCAAGTTGAAAGCTTACACTCATGTCAGAAACTTCAAGTACATCAAGTCGATGCTTGGCGGCGTCGATGAGAACCTGCTTGACGTTGGGGTGAACGGCATCTTGATGGACCTTGGAATCTCATCCATGCAGGTTATTGTTCAGTTGCACTTCTCATGTTTGATGAATTGCCGAAAAGAACTTACTTTGAATCTAATAAGTTGGTAAGCTATTTAACAGGTGGATGACTCTAAAGGGGATTTAGTGTGCAAGGTGATGGACCTTTGGATATGCGCATGAATCCTCAGGTTAGAGTTCTTAGATGAAATTTATCCATTAATATATTTGCTTGTGAAGGTGTCAGTCACTTTATCTATTACTAATGCTTATACATGGAGAGTTTTTTCTGCAATGAGGATTGTAAAAATCAATCATGAAACTGAATGAGAAATCATGGTATGAATGGTTATTTAGTTACTAATATAAAAAAGATGCATTTAATATTATGTATGAAAACAAGATGTTCATTCAATAATTTCTATCTATGAAAACATGCCCAGGGCAATTGTTATATTTTTTGTCCTTTTGAAATGATATGAACAATAGCCTGTATGCTAGTGTTTTTGGTGAGCATGTAGCACTTGATGCTAATGATATGCCCTATGGTAAGTGAGATTTCAGAAATTAAACTAGTATGTACTCAGAGAACTTGTATGTGTTTTTGTCATATAGATTTTGAGGAGATGTTTTTGTTCTCTATCATATCATCTAACTTATGAAATTAGTTATTTAGGTGATTTATTTTATTTTATTTTATTTTATTTTATTTTATTGTGGTACTCAGTACCTTTTGGGTTCTTGATCTTGCCACAGGTAAGAGCAATTAAATTTTCCATAGTTTTGGATGCAGAGTAGCAGACCATGTATAATACTCATTTTGGTTGCTTGACCTTTATGTTTGACAACTGGCATAGTTTAAGCTAAATCCCAAGTTTTCTTTTAGTCACGTTGCTTGAATTTATAAAACATTATTTCTGTTATGATATTTCATGTACAATCATTTGTGTCCTTAGCTAAACATAGCCTAAAAATGTTCACTCATATTACTAACTAAAAATGTAAATTCATTTTTCACAGTATTCTTTAGTGACTTATGTTTCTTGTGATTTCAACAGTGCTGGCAAAAAGAAGAAAACAAGCTTTTTTTTCAGAGCTACAGAAGCCAACACCACAAGTATGCTATTACTCTTCATCACACGACTCGTTTTGGTTGTAGTCACCTTATAAATGCAATGTGCATGCTGCTACTCTTCATTTGCCTTTTACTTAGATATTTTAATGTTTTTTAGCTTTGTAGTATGATTTATTCTTCTGTTTACAATCTAGTCATTATAGTTCACTTTCCTAGTTTCTTATTACCATCATGCAACCTTAGTTTGATGCCTAATGTTTCTCATATTACTGACAAATGCCTATTTAACAGGTGGATGACTCTAAAGGGGATTTAGTGTGCAAGGTGATGGACCTTTGGATATGCGCATGAATCCTCAGGTTAGAGTTCAGATTGGGAGTTTGCTCAGCGCCCGCGCCATACGAGTGCAGTCAAGGTGTTTGCTTTCGATCCTGAGAGAAGGATTTGTAACATAAAACTATGGAAATAATGCTTTTTTTTTTGTTTTTGAAAAAAAAATATGAAGAACTGCTATTCAAAAGCTGGCATTTTACTACGAGTGGTTGGCCAACAGCTCAAAGCTTGCCGGAAATAATATCACTCCCTTTCATGTTTTGCCACTACTGTTACCTCTGAAATGCAAAAATAGTATCAGTACTATCACTCATTTGCAAATTGCCAGAGTTTTTTTTAGTATCATCTTAATTTGACTATCTTGCAGGTTAAGAGTTGATCATGAGAAAATTTTGATAATGTGTTGAAGGGAGCATCAGTAGAAGATGGTAGGAGTATTGCAGTTCTTCGATTTCGGTCAAACCAGCTCCTCCCGTAAGTTACTGGCACTCAATCGACACAATAGTGGTGAGATTGCATCTTGCAAGATGTAAATAATGTACATGGACCTCTAACTTTCTTTTAAGTTAGAACTCAAGAAAACATATACAAACCTTCAACTTTGTTGCTCAAGTTAAATTATTGAAGATTCCTTCGGTCATATTTTACTATCATAATTCCTGATCTTACTGCCTTCACAGGTCTTGAACCTCCTAGAAATAGCTTAGAGGTTCCTCCTATGAATACTTATCATAATTTTCAACTGGTTCATGAAGACATTCAAGTAAGTTGTTGGGTTTAAGAATTGTTCTTCAGAGTATTCATGGCTTCTTTAGGCAAGCATTTCACTGATTTAGCAATAAGAGAACCAAAATTACTATCATTTGTGTATATCTGAACGTACATGCTTCTGGTTATGTTCTTGATTTGGTACTTGAGATTTTTCTTCGTCGATTTATGTGAATCTTCTTGTGGGGATTTAACAAGAACCGAGAACAAAAATTGATTCCCTTTTTATATTCACATGATTTCAGTGCTCAAGTTATTATAAAGAGGACATTTGCCAACAATCTCACACCAAAAAATTGATTGCTGTTGAAAGGCTCCACAGAACAAAGGATCACCTAAAAACCGATGTAAGTATTTTGATGTGGGAATACAATTCCCACGGGTTATATGCATGTAGGGCCTTGAAAATGTATAATGCGGAGGCTGGAAGGAAAGGGAAAAAACAACCAACATGGGTAGTTGTCAAGGTATGTCCTTTTGATTAGCAACTGTTTCACTATCCTTGAAGGAGTTGTTCCAATATTTCTTTTCTAACATAGGCTCCTCAACAACCGGATGCGGAGCAATGTGGTTTTTATATCATGCGATATATGGAAGATATAATTGAAAATTTTGGAGTTGACCACAAGGATTCACTTCCAGCAATGGTAATAATACAATATTTACCCTTGGTGATTTTGATAATTTCTATGCTTTTCCCCTGGTGCTTGCTATGATTTTTTTGATACAAACCGGATGCTATGCTTTTGTTACAATGATTTTTTTTATACAAACCGGATGCTATGCTTTTGTTACAAACCATATACTAGTTGGAGACTAAATGATTGTCTAAGAAGAAAGGAATTAGAGATTAGGAGCTGCAGTGAGTAGAGTGGTTGGATAAGCTATCTTAAATGGTAACCTTAGGATTAAAGGATTGATTACATTTTTTGAACCTGCTCAACTTCCTCTAAATATCTAACACATTGATACTCGAATTTAACCTAACCTATTAAGATAAATGGGTAATCAATACTAATCTTAATTTGATTGTTTAAATGTTGGGCTCCTGTTTCATAGCAAAAGGTTCATTTTGTGACTCGAAACTAAGTTTTTTTTTATTGTTTAAGTGTATTTTCTGAATTTTGAGAACCAATTTTTTTTTGTACATCTACCATCAAGTATGACCCTACTTTATTAGATGCTATCATGTTTCTTTTTTTGCTTCAATTGACAATCTGGTGGTTCGCAGAATCTGGAGTGTGGACAATCTGTTAAGGTTGTCTTTAATCAGATTTCGATTGTGCTACTAGAGATTCATAAATGAATATTTGTCAATCTAATCAGCTGGTTTGGCTTAAGAATAAGATCAGTAATAGCCAACCAAAGTCTAGTAAAAATGCCCTCAAAAGTAACTAGAGTGGCCGAAAAGAGGGAATTAGAATTGGAGAAAGAGATGGAGATTATTAAGGATATCAATGTATATATTAGTCTCTTTCTCTCTTTCCTAACAACTTAGCTTTTAGGATAAATAGTCAGCCAATCAAATTTCAGAGAAAAAGAGAGGAGAACCTTCACTAGTGCAATTGGCGACCATGCACCACTCTTGTTGTCCGCTGTGCTGTAAGGCAGAGTTGACGGATGTAAGTGAGATATGTTAGGATCTTTATGTTCTTGAATTTGGGATCGTTTCCAAGGTTTTTCTGAAGTAAAATTGCTGCTTAGGATCTCAGCGTCCTATCATAATCGATGTTTCTGAGTTTTGTGACCTAGTGCCCTATGATTACAGTAATTGGCTAGTTTGCATCAAGAAAATTCCCTGCTCTTGATAAGAAAGAAGACCATTAAATAGCTTCCTGATTGTGAATACTTCATTAGTTGTAAATTAACCAGATATACACTTTTCAGTTGATCTGTTACAGTAAAAGCCAGTAATAGAAACTACTTAACCATCCAAATCTCCTGTACAGAGATTTAGACCCCCATCTTCATGCACATCCACTTAATTAACACTTTCACTGCATATCAACCCACCTTGTGTTTGCCTGCTTCATTGATTGTGTGGTGATGGTGAATTTTATAGCTTTTGCTCCTTATTGTATTATGTCTATTAGCCATGTGTATACAAAGGGCACAGTTGCATTCTTGCTTATGAGATTTGGAAGATGGCATCAGAGGTAGTACAATAAATAGTATATCTCTTCATTTGCTTGTTAACTATGAACATTTTCTTTGTTCTTCTATGCTTCCTTCACTATTATATTCGTTATCTTCCACAGCAGCCTTTAAAAACTCAGTATTCTATTTTATTTGATACATGCACACATTTGTTTTAGTTATTTGACATACGGTGAATTTATGTGTTTTTACAGTTTACAAATCTCAAGTACTCCAGAGTTGAAATTGATGAAGTGCGGTTCGAGTGGGCTGAATGCATGCTAGATTACATTTGAGACAGTTGTACCTTAATGTGTTAACAGAATGTTATACTTTGATTTTGATATCTATTAGCTAGCTTTTGATGTAAAATGAATGTTTGGGTATTTTATGAATATTGTTGTAAGAAGATTATTTATATAATTTGTGAATATTTGTGTATTTTATGGATATTATTGAATGAAGAATATTTGTACAATTTGTGAATATTTGTGTATTTTTTTTTGTTATTGTCGGTTTTAAAATCAAATATGTGCTGTTAGAAAAAATACATATTACATCGGTTTTCCACCGATGTAAAACCGGTGTTATAAAGTAATATTACATCGGTCATTTACCGCTGCCAAAACTGGTGTTATTAACAAAAGCTATTACATCGGTTTTACACCGTGTATGAAACGGTGTCGTTAAGTGATACTACACCGGATAATAACCGATTCGAAAACCGGTGTCGTTAAGTGATACTACACCGGTTTTAACCCGATGTCTAAAATGGTAGACTTTTAACATCGGCTTCATAGACATCGGTCGAAAATCAAATAAACACCGGTGGAAAACCGATGTCTATGAGCGATTTTGTTGTAGTGGTATTTCTTATCATATCATAACATATAGAATTTTGGGCACACAACTCATCATAATGGTATGTAAAATTTGGGCACACAACACATCATAAATACATGCATAGTTTGGGCACACAGCTCATCATAAATAGCATGTAAACTTGGGCACACAACTCATCACATATATCATGCATAAATTGGGCACACAGCTCATCATAAATAACACACAACATAGCATAAGAGTTTTCATCATGTATAGATCATAAGTGTGCATAATTAAACATAGAAGCATAGCAATCTCATAAACATGGTATACAAGGTACATGGGAAACATAATTAGCTTTCAAACCCTAATGTCTTATAATGGCCGAAACCTATAATTAGGTTTTAGGTAAAAACTTCCATACCAACATGTGAACCCTAAACAAGTATTATTTCATATACCATAAGAAAACATCATGAGCATGTTTAGGTAGAGTTCTAAGTTTCTTAAGCTTACAACTTATCATGGCCGAATCTTATCAAGCATACATTGGGTTAAAAATTTATCCTTCAAGCTTGTGAACCCTAAACAACTTCCATAGCAAACATTTCAAGGAAATAACATGAGCATAGTTAAGTTAGGTTCTAAGTTTCCTAGGCCCTTAAGCATGATATGGCCGAAACTTGTAGGACTTAAAGCTAGGGTTCAAGTGTCCTAAAAGTATGAGAACCTTAAACAACTTTTATAGCAATTACATCAAGGAATAACATGAGCATAGTTGAGTTAGGTTCTAAGTTTCCTAAGCCCTTAAACATGATGTGGCGGAAACTTGTAGCACTTAAAGCTAGGGTTCAAGTGTCCTAAAAGCATGAGAACCTTAAACAACTTTCATAGCAAATATTTCGAGGAATAACATGAGCATAGTTGAGTTAGGTTCTAAGTTTCCTAGGCCCTTAAACATGATGTGGCCGAAACTTGTAGGACTTAAAGCTAGGGTTCAAGTGTCCTAAAAGCATGAGAACCTTAAACATCTTTTATAGTAATTACTTCAAGGAATAACATGAGCATAGTTGAGTTAGGTTCTAAGTTTTCTAAGCCCTTAAACATGATGTGGCCGAAACTTGTAGGACTTAAAGCTAGGGTTCAAGTGTCCTAAAAGCATGAGAACCTTAAATAACTTTCATAGCAAATATTTCAAGGAATAACATGAGCATAGTTGAGTTAGGTTCTAAGTTTCCTAGGCCCTAAATCATGATGTGGCTAAAACTTATCAAGCATATAACCAAATTTCCATGCAACAAATAAACATAAAACATTTTCGTATCATTTCATCAATAAGGTCATGAGTATCTTAGACTTGTTTAAACTCTCCTAGGTTTCAAATCTAAACATGGCCGAACCTTCATAGACATGAAATAGAGTTCAACTTAACATACAATCATGGGCATATCATAATAGCTTCATATCTTATCTTAGGGAAAACATGGCATGCTTAGTTTTAAGTTAAAGCTCTTCTAAGCCCTTAGTTCTATCATGGCTGAATATTCATGAGCTTGAGATGAAGTTCCAATCCACATAACAAGTAGGAGAAAATGTTAACAATACCATTATCATAGGGCATCTATCATAAGAACAAAGGAGCATGTTTTAATTTGAGGCTTAAACTTACCTAATCCTTTTATTCTTGCTTGGCCAAAAATCTAGGACCATGGATCTAAGTTCTACTAAACATTCTAGCATAGAAACATGGAATAAATCCCTACCATAAATTACATATTTCAAGAACATATCAAGCATGTCAAAATTTAGATCTTTATAATTCCTAGGTCCTTCCTTTGGTCTTATCTTGGCCAAAATTCTTCATGAGGTTTGCTTAGATTTTTATGTAACCGAATCTTCATAGAACAAACAAGAGCTATTGTACCATAGGTGAGGGAAACTTACATCCTTTCGCTTGTGGTTTTCCTTAGAGAGAAAAGTGTTCTAGGTGCCAAGGAAGGAGGAAGCTTCTTCTTCTTGTACCTCCTTTTGTTTCCTTTTCTTGGAAGGGCTAGAACTTCAAGGTTTCTTCTTGGAAATTAGCTTTCTTGGAGAAGAACTTAACTTAGCTATTGGAATGAGGAGAGGGAAGGGTTTCTTGGTTCGGTGAAGAATGAAGAAGGAAGAAGGAGGAAGAAAGAAAAGGACTTACTCTCTTGTTTTTCCTTCTCCTAAATCTATTTATTCCTTTGTTAAATGAAACATGTCTTCATTCATTCCCTCAACTCTTCTTCTCCATTATTCCTTTAATTCCCACGAAAATTGAGAGAGGGAGGGAAGTAGGCAATTCCTCTTTTGCTTGGTCCTTTTCTTAACCAAGAGGAAAAGAAGGTAAGCCACTTGGTTTTCTCTTGCTCTTTTGTTTAGTTTTATTTTATTTCCTTCTCACCTTTAATTAAATTTTTCATTCCTTTCCATCCAAATATTACTCCTTATCCTAGTGGTTATCATGCATCAATTTATCTCCATCATTTGTGGAAGGTTCAAGGTTCAATCCTTGACCTCACCTCTTCTTATTCTATATTTTTGTTCTTATTTTCCCTTTCTCTCTTATTCTTTTCATTTCTATGCTCTAAGGAAAAATAATATTCATATACATATCCTATAATTTCGTGGGTGGTACACCTATGACAAGTGGGATGCACAAACGATAAGAAACTTCGAGACAAATGCAAAGGCAACATGTATTCTCCTAGGCGGACTATCAAATTCAGAGCTTGATCGAGTCGGAAGGTTCGACACTGCTAAAGAGCTTTGGGAGAAACTACTCAAACTTCATGAGATTCCTTCAGAGTCAGAAATTGAACAAGACTGCGAACCCAAATATGAATCTCGAGAGTCAACCTCCGAACTAGACTCAGAAGAATCAGATCAGACCAATTTCATAGCACTAATGGCCAGAGAGGAAATTGCTGAATCTGAGTCTGAACTCGAGGTGGCAATAGTCAAGGGGGAGGATCTTGTCATGAATTTGAGAGGTAAGATTGTAAATTCAAAATGCAAATGTCACATAACTTGTTTTAAGTGTAGGGAGAGAGGGCACTATAAAAACGAGTGTCCTACTCATAAGACTCGGCCGGTACAATCGAAGGAGAAGGAGAAAATGATCAAAAGAGGGAAGGAACAAATTAAATGCTCCAAATGAAAACAAACGGGTCACTACAAAAGACAATGCCCAGAAAGAAGACCCAATAATCCAGAGGGAGAAATCAAGGTAAATAAATTTACATTATATGAAAATCCAGTTTTTACAACACATGATTGCAGTAGTTCAACTAATCTTGCTTTCTCAAGTATAGATTTTCTTCAAAATTATATACACATGCTAATAATACCATGATTAAATTTGATTCATATCTAAACAAGAATAACTCAAAATTATTAAGTAAAAACAAGAAATTAACTTTAAGAAAATTAGGAATACAAAATAATATTTTAAAAGATAAAATTGATAAATTAGAGAAGATTGTTAATAATTTAGTCAAATCACAAAATCTAGACTTAGATTATAAGTCTAAAGTAAAACTTAAACACTACGAAACAAGCTAAAAAGGAAACCAAATCAAATTTAAATCAAATTAAAATCCAAAGGAAGGCTCCAGAATAGCTGGCACCTCCGAAATTAATCCACCCGATAAGGGTAAACAAGAGTAGACTACCCGGCAGGGTAATTAAGGGTAGATTAAAAAGGTGCTAGGTTTAATTTAACCCACAGTACTGGTGAAGTATTGGATGATAGTAGTTGGGGAAGCTTAGTCATCGCATGTCTAGGAAGATATGGCTTTGACCTGGTGCATTTGGCTAAGTGGAACTGACCGAAGCTACCTTTTATGGATCCTAACCAGTTAGACCAAGGTTTTGTACTAAGTTCAATGGGTAGAACTATTTGGAAAACCTCGAAGGCATGGTTACTTTAATGATGTCCTTGTGACTCACCATAGCCCAGAAGTTTATCCAAAAAACGCCTGCTTGTTTAACCCAAAACTAAACCTAAATCTAACACAAAGTTAAACTAAACCCTAAAATTGAACCTAATTCATCTCACAAAAATTGTAGGATTACCTGATTGAAAATTTAGATCGGGTGAGATGACTAAGGAATAGAAATTTAAAAGAAAATCAAATTTGAAATTCAAATTCAAAATTAAATTCATAATTATAATTAATTCAAATTCAAAATTAAATTTGTAATTAATATTATTTTTTCAAAAGAAATTATTTCAAAATTATTTGAAAAATCTTTTAAAAATCTTTTAAAACTTAATTTCAAAATTATTTGAAAAATCTTTTCAAAATCTTTTAAAACTTAATTTCAAAATTATTTGAAAAGTCTTTTAAAAAAAATTAAAAATATTTTAAAACATAATTTCAAAATTATTTGAAAAATCTTTTGAAAATCTTTTAAACATTATTTTAAAAAACTTTTAAAACTTAATTTCAAAATTATTTGAAAAATCTTTTAAACATTATTTTAAAAAACTTTTAAAACTTAATTTCAAAATTATTTGAAAAATCTTTTAAAAATCTTTTAAAACTTAATTTCAAAATTATTTGAAAAATCTTTTAAAAATTATTTTAAAAATATTTTAAAACTTAATTTCAAAATCTTTTAAACCTTAATTTCAAAATCATTTCAAAATCTTTTAAAACTTATTTGAAAAGTCTTTTAAAAATTATTAAAAAAATTTTATTTGAAAAATACTTTTAAAAATTCTTTAAAAATTATTCAAAATCATTTTAAAAATTCATCTGAAAATTATTTTAAAATATTTGAAAATTATTAGGAAAGCATCTTAAAAATTGTTTGAAAAAAAACATTTTAAATATTCAAAATCACTATCTACAAAATTATAGTTTTTCAAATTATAATCAAATTTCAAGTTATTAAAATTTTAATTCTTCTCAAATTATGATGTTTAGTCTTTTGAAACTCTAACTTCCTTTAAATATCAATTTAAGTAGAGTCAACTCCATCTCACACTCACTCATAAGCTACACATGCTTGAAAACCTAGAATGGGTGAGATGGAAAATTAGGCAATAAGCAAGTAGCTAAAGGTTAAACAGTTGGTGAAGGAAATGGAGATTGTAAGATTGAGCATGCTTGTACTTTAGGGTTTTGATACCTGATCAAAACAATTTGAATAACTTAACATCTATTTAACCTCTCATGCTTGGACTCTAGGACCCTAAAAATTTATTAAGGCATTAATTAAGGGGGATTGATTTTGAGTTGGTCTTAAAGTTAGTTTTTCCAAATTAGTTTTTCATTAAAGTAAATTTTTTTTGACTTGGTTTTTAAAATAAAAATTATCTTTGACTTGACTTAAAAATTAAAAACTATTTTTTCCTTATCTTCAAAAATTCAGGTTTTTTTTAAAAATTATTTATGACCTGACTTTTAAATTATAACTCCTCTAGAAGCTAAATGTTTTCAAAGCTAAGTACTTAATTAAGTTTTCTCTAACTAAACTTAGTTAAATTATTTTCTAAACTTAGCTACTTGGCAAGATATTTTCTCAACGCAATCATTTTTAAGCTAAAAACATAGCTAAGCATTATAAATTTAGCTAAGTATTTTTTCAAAATAATTCTTTTTGATTTATGACAAAGGGGGAGAGAAAAGTCAAAGTTAAGAAATTAAGAAATTAAACATAATGAAAGGGGGAGCATAAACTTTAAATTGCATTGATGCTCATGGTTAACTTCTATTATTTATTCCTTTATTTAATGCTATGTTTTACTTAACTTTGAACCAAGGTTGTCATAATCAAAAAGGGGGAGATTGTTGGTGCAGTGAGCACCAGATGATCGAACCTGAGTTTTGATTATGGCAAAGGGATCAAAGTTAAGCTGTGGTGTTATCTAACAAGGTTCATGGAGCTTGCAGGAAAGTCCTAAGTGATACTTAGCCAAAAGTCCTAGCTGCGGCTAGGCAGGTGAAAACCCTAGGGGGTGGTAACCCTAGGTCCTAGGGGAGGTAACCCTAGGTGGAAGAAAACCCTAAGGGGTGGCAACCTTAGGTCCTAGGGGGAGGTAACCTTAGGTGGAGGAAAACCCTAAGGGGCGGCAACCTTAGGTCCTAGGGGGAGGTAACCCTAGGTGGTGGAAAATCCTAAGGGGGGGTAACCTTAGGTCCTAGGGGGTGGTAACCCTAGGTGGAGAAAAACCCTAGGGGGTTGTAACCCTAGGTCCTAGGGGGTGGTAACCCTAGGCGGAAAGTCCAGTCGGTCTAGAGGACTGGACTGGCATCAGGTAAATCTCTTGAGTGGAGTAGGTGAGGGCGCTTTCCCCGTAGAGGGAACAGTAGGCGTTGAGTCGACCTAGAATTTCCGGTCGGAAACCCAAAGTCAGACTCGGATAGTCCGATGATTGTCGTTCACTTATATTATTATGTTTTATGTGCTAACTTTGTGTTGTAGGGTATATTTGGGATTAATGTATCTTGTAGGGACCAAAGTGCAAAGAATAGCCTCGGATGAACAGTGTCCGAGGCGCCTCCATGGAGCTTGGAGGCGCCTCGGGTGCTAAAGTGACGTGGCTACGCAGACCCGCTAGAGGCGCCTTCGTGGTGCGTAAAGGCGCCTTGGATGCCCCATTGGAGGCACCTTAAAGATGAATGAAGGTTCCTTCAAGGCGATAAGCGACGACTGTTCAGCGCTGATCTGCACGAGCGATTCGGAAAGGATGGAGGTGCCTTCAGAGGACTTAGAGGCGCCTTGAATACCCTTTATAAGGGGAGTTCGAGCAGCAATTCAAAACAACTGATTCCAAGTGATCCTCTTGCTGTGTGCTGCTAAATCGACGACCCGGAAGTGCTGCTACTTGACACCGACGACCCGGAGCTTCGCTTTTTCATCCATTGTTGTCGGTATAAGATTTCTGGTTTAAATTAAGCTGTAAATTGTTATACTTGTAAATCTTATCGAGCTTATAGTTGTTGCCCATGGAAAGCGATCAAGGATTGCGGGCCTTCGAGTAGGAGTCGATCTAGGCTCCGAACGAAGTAAATCCTTGTGTTCTTTCTATTTGCTTTTATTTATTCCGCTGCGTGTTTTAACTCCGATAGTTTTATGAATTGAACGAAATAGCCACGAGTACTATTCACCCCCCCTCTAGCGCTTCTCGATCCAACAGATATATGTTTTCAAAAGAATATCTTGCATATGTTTGTTTCATGCTATATGATTATGATATATGTTTTAAAAAGAACATCTTGCATATGTTTGTTTCATGCTATATGATTATGATATATGTTTTCAAAAGAACATCTTGCATATGTTTGTTTTATGCTATATGATATGATATATGTTTTCAAAAGAATATCTTGCATATGTTTGTTTCATGATATATGATTAGGATATATGTTTTCAAAAGAACATCTTATATATGCTTATCTCATGCTACATGATTATTATGCTTCATGAAAATGCTCTTGTGTGATATGTCTATGATGCCTAAATGAACATGCTACTACCTTATGCTTATGCTTGTTTGATTAGATGAACATGTCATTACTTTATATCAACTTCATGATGTATGTTTTTTTGTGTAGGAAAGGATCTTACTAAGCCTATGTGCTTATAGTTTTATTTTCCTTGTACTGCAGAAAAGGGTAAAGCACGGTTAAACTAAAGGGAGCAGCAAGAGGGGCAAAGGACGTGTGTGGCAGTGACATGGTGGAAGATATCTGTTTTGTGTTTTCAGGACTTATATATGTTTTAAGCTTTTGCATGTGAACTATTTCTGTCTTGCTACTTTTGATGATATTAGCTTGACTTGTTGGATGTTTTATACTTAAGGTGAACTATACTTACCCTTGCTTCCATGATATCTCGAAATACTAAGTACTTGTTTATTTAGAGAATTGTTTGTGATCATGAGCTCTATAGAGCAGTATATATGTTTAGTTTTCTTCTTATCTTAGTATGCTTTATGCTTTAGTTAGACAAGCAAGTATCATGTTTTAAGTAATAGATAGTAAATAAATTTTTATATACATGAATGCTAGCATGTTCACATGTTTTGGTTATATGATTAAGTTTTAAGTTGTAAAGAAAAAGAAAAAAAATTTCTTCCGCTGCAATGATTTCTTATGCATGTATGTATGTTCGCGTAGCACCGCCCTTGACCATCAGTAGGGGAAGGGCGGGCGTTACAGGTTGGTATCAGAGCAGGTATACCTTTCCACTACACACACACATCAAGCCTCCATCCTGCCGCTCCAAGTAAGAAGTTCTATGCCTACTTTATTTCTCTTATGTATGATAAAAAATGTTTTTAGTCTAAGCATGCATGAATGTAAGTAGGAATGATAATAATCTTATGCTAGCCTGATTAGGAATAATGGTAACTTATGCTAGCTTTGTTGTCATATATGAAGATAAGCATGGCTAGAAGACGCAATAACTGAGTCGATGAGACAGTACCCCCACCTGATCTGATGCATGTAGTTACTGAACTTCAACGTCAGGTTACAGAGCAGCAGCAAGGAATCAGATGCCAGTCGTGCCTACAGCTGCACCAGTACCACCGATAGGCCCAACCCCGGTGGTTCGACAAGAGGCGTATCTAATTCAGTGGCAGAGGTTGAAATCGGAAAATTTCTCTGGCACTTGTGAACCATGGGATGCTCAAGCCTGGTTCAAGACTGTAGAAAGTATAGTAGAGCTACTGGACTGGCCTGAATATGAAAAGGTCAAGTGCGCATCATTCTGCCTTTCGGGAGATGCCAGAATGTGGTGGGACAGAGTTAAAGAAAAGAGGCAAGTGAACCAGATGAGATGGACGGACTTTGAAGCTGAATTTTTTGAAGAATTCTTCCATATGCGTGTTACGAACAAGCACTACGACGAGTTCACCGAGTTCCGGCAAGGTGACCTATCAGTTAATGAAGCGGTGAAAAGATTCAACCGACAAGCACGCCTATGCCCAGAGTTGGTCAGCATAGAAAGAGAAAGAGTTAGACTAATGCTGAAGATGCTTAGACCCAAGATAGCTCTGAATGTCGCTGGTGGAGTTAATAGACCACAGACCGCCGAAGAGCTGATCAGCAGTGCCCTATGTTAGCTAGAGCCCTAGAGCCAATCATTTGATGATTGTATTTTGGACTTATTGTATCATATTCTATATAAATAAAGGCATTTGGTTTTTGGTTATTATACTTACTTGTATTGGTGCCAAATAAACTAAGTATAATAACGTCCTTGAGTAGACGGTTCTCACCTATATCAATCGGTTAGTTGAACCGATAGTGAGATGATAAAGGGAACACTATTCTTAATCATTCCTAGTCTAGTATTAACATTCAGGGACAATGTTAATGCAATAAGACTAGCATGTAGGTCAACTCGATGACTTGATCTCACAAGTCATAGATATAGAGATATCAAGTTGACACATGGGTATGCATTAGAGAATGTATACTGAATGACCCGCCATGAGAAAGTATCATGGATCGTTATATGAGTGTCATATACTTTCTCATGTGACTATTAGTATGACTACAAGTCCTTAGACCTGAAGTCACCATGGTTCCCTACATAAGGAGTTATGTACTTTGGTTTCGTCAAACGTCACCCGTAACTGGGGGGACCATAAAGGTGATTACTAGGTATGTAACAAATTATGCGGAGGGATGTGAGTGATGTAGATGGGATCTATCCCTCCTATATGACGGGAGAGACATCGGTATTCTTGATAGAGTGAGACCACGAAGTGCATGGCCATGCCCAAATGAGTCAATATAGGATATTGAGCTCATTTGATTGAGTGAGTCTACTTGGAGTTCAAGATTTAGATTGATTAGAGGATGACACGGTCTATGCCTCACATTGATCAATCTAGATGTCTAGGATAGAAGGACACTTGTCATATATTGTGAGGAGTCACAATTAGTAGTCACAAGGTGATGTTGGATCTCAACATTCTTGTAACTTGGGTAGTAATGATGTATTGCTAGATACCGCTCATTACTTATGTTTCTAAATGAGTTTAGGGGCATTGCCAACGTTACAAGAACCTATTGGGTCACACACAAAGAACAAGTGGATGGAGATTAGGTTCATATGATGAACCAAGAGGATTAGATTCATTTGATGAATCAAATTGGATTAAGAGTAATCCTAATTGGGCTAATTGAGTTGGACTCAATTTGATTCATGTGTTCAATGAGTCTAATTTAGATTATGACTCATTGAATCAATTTAATTAAATGAATTAGATTCATTATATTAAATTGGCTTGAATTAAATGGTTGGATTAGATCAACCATGAGAGAGATTAAGTCAAGTTTAACTTGACTTGAGAGGAAGATGAAGAGTCAAGTTTGACTTGACTTTATGCCACCTCATTGGTGAGTTGGCATTAGGTGGACCAATGATGATGCTCCACATCATCATGGTTACTTAAGTGAAGTGTCACCTCATGGGAGTTACCAAGAGTTGTGACTCTTGGTATCCCATGGACGTTACAAACCACTTAATTAGATGAAAAAAGAGTTTCATTTTTGTAAGTGTAACTCTCATTCAAGTGATCTTCCTCCTCCTAAGCTCTCTTCTTGCTCCTACTCTTCTCTTGGTCGTGGGTTTCAAGAAAGGGAGAAGAAAGGAGAGTGAATCTAATCCAAGAAGAAAGGTTAGTGAAAGTCACATAGAGATTTTAGAGGAGTGTGTTCTCTTCTTTTCTTTTCTTCTTCTTCCAATCCTACCCGAGAGCCCTAGAGAGTGCTAGCACACTTGTGGTGCTCTCTTCTCCATCCTTGAGTGTTAGAGAACACTTCTTGTTCGTGTGGATATCACTAGAGAGTTGTCTACATTGACAACTTCGAGATCCGGCGTACCGTTGGACGAGCAGGATTTGCGAGGGCACGCTTCAAAGGAATAAATTGTTTTTCCTTTGTAGATCTACTGTAGATCATAGTTTGAAACTCGTACTCGTATTTTCGAAAGTTTTCTTCGCTCGGATCCAATGGCTAGGGGGTTTCGGGGTTTCCACGACGCGAAAAAGTAGTTTTTCGCGGCCCGAAAAATATAACAGTGGTATCAGAGCCAAGTTCGAAGCTTGTATGAGTTTAGTTTTTGTTTTTATGACAAAAATTCAATTCTGTGATATTCTGTAATTTTATGGTTTTTAGAGTTTTTATGGGTATTTTTCTCATAGAAGCGAAACACAAGTGTTTCGTCACTTGTAGGCTTCGACTACCGAGAAGAATTTTTCAAAACGACAACGTTTCGCCCCAAAAATTTTTGGGACAGGGAGCTAAGGCACTCTTGGATCGCTTAGGAGCAACTCGCGATGGTTAGATCGCGGATAGGGGTACTGCCCCTAACCCCGGAAGGGGATTTGCTCCGCGATTGCGCCCGAAATCGCTAATCGGGACTGCCGGGAAAATTTTACTCATAAAATCTGTAAAATTATAAAAAAAATTACAGAAAATTATAGAAATATATAATTTTGAATTATATATTAATTTTGTGATAGTCATGGCCCAAATGACCCAAATTGGATTTGGAAATGTGTTGTAATTCATAATACGGCCTACGTGCCGTTATGTGATGTGCGTGCAGTATTTATTTTATTTTTATTTTATTTTCACGGCCTGCGCATCGTGCCTTTCTCTTATATTCTAGTTGTAAATTAGATTTAGACTCGAATGTAACTCGAGTTTCAAAATTGTAATGTAATTTTGAAGCGGTGGAAGGTCCACACGAGACGGAATTACGAGGAGGGCGCGAGCAACACAAGGTGGTCAAAGGAAGATGCTTGAGAAGCTGTTGACCTTAGGTTGACCATCCGATCTTCTCATTGGCTTGAGAAGATCGTAGTAGGGCCATGACACAATCACAAAATAATTTAATTAATTACTTATATGTATGTGATGCATGTTTAATTAAGTAGTTAATTAGTGCCTAGCGATTAGATTAGATCTAAATCGTGCACATGATGCACCCTTCGATTAGATTAGATCTATCAAGTATATGATACGTATCATCGTTTAAATTAGATCTAAATCACGTCAACTCGTAATGCCTACCATGCCGTGATACCTACCACTACCTCGATCGCATGTTGTTGTTGAATCTGCCAAAGCAGAGCAACACATACTATCTTGGTAGGGTACGGAGGGACAATCTTGGTCCTGCCTATCAACGCATGGGTGAGTACAACTCAATTAGATTGAGTATTCCTAGTTAACTCGGTTGGATCGAGTATAACTATAGGCATTCTTTCAACGGTTGGAAAGATAGGTCAAAATCACATATATATTAACTCTCGGGCGTATTAGCCAAAGCTAACTCGAGTTTTAATATAAATGCGGATTTTGATCCTATAAACAAGAGTTGCATAGAGATGTAATTGGTAATCGTTACCTACCGATCATACTAAGTCTTGGGCGTATTAGCCAAAGCTAACTCAAGGGTTAGTATGATGTGGATCTTGTCCCACATGAATTATAGAATTCAATGGGAGCATCATTTAGTTAAAGGCCTAATTAAATGATTAAGAATATGATACTTATTTCTACATTTATTTCTGTTGTAGAATTGCCATGACGTCGAGCACGAACATCTTCTCTCTGCGTTCTGTCCTTAAGAAGGACAAGCTCAACGGAGCAAATTTCCTGGACTGGTACAGGAATCTGAGAATTGTTCTCACTCAGGAATGTAAACTGTACGTTCTGGAGCAGCCCATTCCGGAGACTCCTCCTGCCACTACCACGCGAGCAGACCGTGATGCTTAAAGAAGCATCAAGATGACGCATTAGATGTGTCCTGTCTTATGCTCGCAACCATGAACTCTGAGCTTCAGAAGCAACATGAGTTGATGGGCGCTTACGATATGGTTGAACATCTTTGTCACCTATATCAAGGACAAGAAAGGCACTGGAAGAGGAACTCCAAAGAATACCTGGAAGATCTTAAGAAGAAGAGAAATAAGATTTCTACTTCAGGTATACATGTTATAGAAGTCAACCTCTCTATTTCTTCATCGTGGGTATTAGATACCGGATGTGCTTCGCACATTTGTACTAATGTACAAGCGCTGAGGAATAGCAGGGCATTGACGAAGGGTGAGATAGACCTACGAGTAGGCAATGGAGCACAGGTTGCTACTATTGCTGTAGGAACTTACCATCTATCTCTTCCCTCTGGGCTTGTACTAGAATTAGATGATTGTTGTTATGTGCCTACCTTGACTAAGAACATAATTTCAGTTTCTTGTTTGGACAAGAAAGGATTTTCGTTTATAATAA
Source organism: Zingiber officinale (assembly GCF_018446385.1). Classification (NCBI taxonomy): domain Eukaryota; kingdom Viridiplantae; phylum Streptophyta; class Magnoliopsida; order Zingiberales; family Zingiberaceae; genus Zingiber; species Zingiber officinale. The sequence goes on along the minus strand of NC_056007.1, from coordinate 43,451,102 downwards.
AGAACAAATGTTGTTCCGTCTATTTAAACGATATGTTTTATTGTAATGCACCTCTGATAAATGGACTCTATATTCTAGATCTTGAGAGCCCTATCTATAACATAAACACCAAGAGGTTCAAGTCAAATGACATGAACCAAACCAACCTCTGGCATTGTCGCTTAGGTCATATAAATGACAAGCGCTTATCCCAGCTCCATAAGGATGGTTTGCTGGACTCATTTGATTTAGAATCATATGAGATATGCAAGTCATGCCTACGAGGCAAGATGACCAAGACTCCCTTCAGTGGGCACAGCGAAAGAGCGAATGATTTGTTAGGACTCATACATAGTGATGTATGTGGCCCTTTCAATGTCGCTGCTAGAGGCGGTTATAGGTACTTCATCACGTTTACTGATGACTTTAGTAGATATGGTTATGTGTACTTGATGACACATAAGTCAGAATCCTTTGAAAAGTTCAAAGAATTCAAGAATGAAGTACAGAACCAGCTTGGCAAGAGTATTAAGATACTTCGATCCGATCGAGGTGGAGAATACCTTAGCCATGAGTTCTGTGACTATCTAGCTGAGTGTGGGATTCTATCCCAACTCACACCTCCTGGAACACCACAGTGGAATGGTGTATCCGAAAGGAGGAATCGTACCCTATTAGATATGGTACGATCTATGATGAGTCACACAGATCTTCCGACATACCTTTGGGGCTATGCTCTAGACACGGCAGCTTTTATACTCAACCGAGTTCCATCCAAGGCCGTGATAAAGACACCATATAGGATATGGACTGGGAGAGATGCCCAGGTGTCTTTCATGAGAATTTGGGGTTGTGAGGCTTATGTTCGACGTCAAGTCTCAGACAAGTTAGGACCCAAATCCGACAAGTGCTACTTTATTGGATATCCCAAAGAAACTAAGGGATATTACTTCTACATTCCCAGTCAGCACAAGGTAGTTGTGGCAAAGACTGGGGTCTTTCTAGAAAGGGACTTTGTTTCTAGAAAGACTAGTGGGAGCACGTTCGATCTTGAAGAAGTTCAAGATGCAAACAATAGCACTGAAGCCTCGATGGAAGTTGAACTGGAACCACAAAGTGTTGTGGATGATGTTGTTCCACAAGGAGTTGAGGAACAACAACCAGTTCAAGTAGACATACCTCTTCGCAGGTCTGATAGGGTACGTCGTCAGCCTGAGAGATACTCATTTCTCTTGTCTGACCATGATGACATTGTGCTCATAGAGGATGAGCCTACCACTTATCAGGAAGCTGTGATGAGACCAGATTCTGAGAAATGGCTAGAGGCCATGATATCCGAGATGGAATCCATGTACACCAACCAAGTATGGACTTTGGTTGATCCACCTGAAGGGGTAAAACCCATTGGGTGTAAGTGGGTCTTTAAGAGAAAGACTGACATGGATGGACTTATCTATAAGGGTCGCTTGGTAGCTAAAGGTTTCAAGCAGATTCATGGTATTGACTATGATGAAACCTTTTCTCCAGTAGCGATGTTTAAGTCCATTCGGATCATGCTTGCTATTGCAGCTTACCACGATTACGAGATCTGGCAGATGGACGTCAAAACTGCGTTTCTGAATGGAAACCTACTCGAGGATGTGTACATGACACAACCTGAGGATTTTGTAGATCCAAAGTATACTAGCAGAGTATGCAAGCTGCATAGGTCCATTTATGGACTAAAGCAAGCTTCTCGGAGCAGGAATCTTTGATTCAATGATGCAATCAAACAATTTGGTTTCATCAAGAACGAAGATGAGCCTTGTGTCTACAAGAAGGTTGTAGGGGATATAGTTGTCTTCCTCATATTGTATGTGGATGGCATACTACTCATTGGGAAGGACATCCCTATGCTTCAGTCTGTCAAGACCTGGCTAGGGAGTTGCTTCTCAAAGAAGGACTTAGGCGAGGCATCCCGCAGTCTAGGGATACAGATCTATAGAGATAGATCTAAGAGATTGCTTGGCCTAAGTCAGAGTACATATATTGACAAGGTACTCTTTCGGTTTGCCATGCAGAACTCCAAGAAGGGATTTCTGCCGATATCACATGGTGTGAGTCTTTCGAAGACTCAAGGTCCCTCTTCTAGAGAGGACAGAGACCGCATGGATCAGATCCCTTATGCCTCAACCATAGGATCGATCATGTACGCCATGCTATGTACTCGACTTGATGTCTCGTATGCTTTGAGCATTACGAGCAAATACCAGTCAGATCCAGGTGAAAGTCACTGGATAGCGGTCAAGAATATTCTTAAGTACTTAAGAAGGACTAAAGAATATTTCTTGATATATGGAGGCGATGATGAGCTAGCTGTAAAGGGTTACAGTGATGCTAGCTTCCAGATCGACCAGGATGACTATAGATCGCAGTCGGGTTCGTATTTTGCATTAATGATGGTGCTGTCAGCTGGAAGAGTTTGAAGCAGAATACAGTAGCTGATTCTACAACAGAAGCCGAGTACATTGCTGCATCAGACGCAGCAAAGGAGGTAGTTTGGATCCACAAGTTCATCACTGAACTTGGGGTGGTTCCTAGCATTGCTGACCCCATTGAGCTCTATTGTGACAACAATGGAGCTATAGCACAGGCGAAGGAACCTCGCTCACACCAGCGAACCAAACACATACTACGGCGCTTCCATCTCATTCGAGAGATCATCGAGAGAGGAGATGTGAAGATTTGCAGAGTACCTACAGAGGCTAACATCGCAAATCCCTTGACCAAGGCTTTGGCACAGAGGAAGCATGATGGTCACACTAGGTCATTGGGGCTTAGAGCCTACACTGATTGGCACTAGTGCTAGTGGGAGATTGTTAGCTTGAGCCCTAGAGCCAATCATTTGATGATTGTATTTTAGACTTATTGTATCATATTCTATATATATAAAGGCATTTGGTTTTTGGTTATTATACTTACTTGTATTGGTGCCTAATAAACTAAGTATAATAAAGTCCTTGAATAGACGGTTCTCACCTATATCAATCAGTTAGTTGAACCGATAGTGAGATGATATAGGGAATACTACTCTTAATCATTCCTAGTCGAGTATTAACATTCAAGGACAATGTTAATGCAATAAGACTAGTATGTAGGTCAACTCGATGACTTGATCTCACAAGTCATGGATATAGAGATATCAAGTTGACACATGGGTATGCATTAGAGAATGTATACTGAATGACCCGCCATGAGAAAGTATCATGGATCGTTACATGAGTGTCATATACTTTCTCATGTGGCTATTAGTATGACTACTAGTCCTTAGACCTGAAGTCACCATGGTTCCCTACATAAGGAGTTATGTACTTTGGTTTCGTCAAACGTCACCCGTAACTGGGTGGACCATAAAGGCGATTACTGGGTATGTAACAAATTATGCGGAGGGATGTGAGTGATGTAGATGGGATCTATCCCTCCTATATGACGGGAGAGATATCGGTATTCTTGATAGAGTGAGACCACGAAGTGCATGGCCATGCCCAAATGAGTTAATATAGGATATTGAGCTCATTTGATTGAGTGAGTCTACTTGGAGTTCAAGATTTAGATTGATTAGAGGATGACACGATCTATGCCTCACATTAATCACTCTAGATGTCTAGGATAGAAGGACACTTGTCATATATTGTGAGGAGTCACAATTAGTAGTCACAAGGTGATGTTGGATCTCAACATTCTTGTAACTTGGGTAGTAATGATGTATTGCTAGATACCGCTCATTACTTATGTTTCTAAATGAGTTTAGGGGCATTGCCAACGTTACAAGAACCTATTGGGTCACACACAAAGAACAAGTGGATGGAGATTAGGTTCATATGATGAACCAAGAGGATTAGATTCATTTGATGAATCAAATTGGATTAAGAGTAATCCTAATTGGGCTAATTGAGTTGGACTCAATTTGATTCATGTGTTCAATGAGTCTAATTTAGATTATGACTCATTGAATCAATTTAATTAAATGATTAGATTCATTATATTAAATTGGCTTGAATTAAATGGTTGGATTAGATCAACCATGAGAGAGATTAAGTCAAGTTTGACTTGACTTGAGAGGAAGATGAAGAGTCAAGTTTGACTTGACTTTATGCCACCTCATTAGTGAGTTGGCATTAAGTGGACCAATGATGATGCTCCACATCATCATGGTTACTTAAGTGAAGTGTCACCTCATGGAAGTTACCAAGAGTTGTGACTCTTGGTATCCCATGGAGGTTACAAACCACTTAATTAGATGAAAAAAAGAGTTTCATTTTTGTAAGTGTAACTCTCATTCAAGTGATCTTCCTCCTCCTAAGCTCTCTTCTTGCTCCTTCTCTTCTCTTGGTCGTGGGTTTCAAGCAAGGGAGAAGAAAGGAGAGTGAATCTAATCCAAGAAGAAAGGTTAGTGAAAGTCACATAGAGATTTTAGAGGAGTGTGTTCTCTTCTTTTCTTTTCTTCTTCTTCCAATCCTACCCGAGAGCCCTAGAGAGTGCTAGCACACTTGTGGTGCTCTCTTCTCCATCCTTGAGTGTTAGAGAACACTTCTTGTTCGTGTGGATATCACTAGAGAGTTGTCTACGTTGACAACTTCGAGATCCGGCGTACCGTTGGACGTGCGGGATTTGCGAGAGCACGCTTCAAAGGTATAAAATGTTTTTCCTTTGTAGATCTACTGTAGATCAAAGTTTGAAACTCATACTCGTATTTTCAAAAGTTTTCTTCGCACGGATCCAATGGCTAGGGGGTTTCGGGGTTTCTGCGAAGCGAAAAAGCGGTTTTTCGCGGCCCAAAAAACCTAACACCCTAATCACCGAACACTATCTGAAGGCGATGAACGAAGGCAAGGGTCAAGCCCAGTCGGGAGGACAGAAACCTCAAAGTACCAAAGCCAGCTGGAAAAGAAACCCCAATGGTAAGAGAAAGCAATGGAACAATCCTAAGGATGGTCCAGCAAACAAACAACTCACGTACCCCCAGTGCACTACCTATGGAAAGAAGCATCCCGGGGTGTGTTACAAGGGCACAAATAGGTGCTTCAACAGTGGACTGGAAGGACATCGAGCCAAAGACTGCCCTACCCAGGTTCAGACACCTCCTCAACAGTATATTCAGAACAGGGGTGCTCCCTCACAGCTACACCAGATGCAAGCTGCGATAGAGGGTACTCAGATAAGCTAAGGGAGATTGGAAGTCCCACCAATTACAACAAATGCCAGGATTTTCTCTCTCACCAAGGAAGACATGGCGAATGCTTCTATGGTTGTCAAAGGTCAGATATTTATTTTCAGTCAGCATGCTACTGTATTATTTGATACTTGGGCAACACACTCGTTCGTCTCTACGCCTTTCACAAAGAAGATAGACATACCACCACAAGTTTTAGATTGCAAGTTCTTAACAACCCTTCCCCTCGGGAGAAGTGATGCCATCTACTCATATGCTGCGAGCCACACCTGTCAGAATCGCAGATAGGGAACTCTATTGTGATCTGATTGTGCTCGACATGCAGGATTATGACATTATTTTGGGCATGGACTTCCTGAGCAAGTACGGTGCTTTGATCGAGTGTCGTAAAAGAAAAGTGATCTTCCGGCCAGAGGTAGAACCGATGTTCTAGTTTATTGGAAAGTAAAGGGAAAGTATGGGTTATGGGGTCGAAAGCATGACTGGACAGCTCTCTACCCTGACAATAACATCGACGTTGTTCGATGATATACAAGAAAAATAAACCTGTGACCCAAGCATCCAAAGGATTAAGCAAGAGGTCCAAGAAGGAAAGAATGATGGATTTCGTATCGCTGACAGCGGAATACTATACCTCAGAGATCTCTTATGTATTCCCGACGATCCAGAGTTGCGAAAGAAGTTATTGGAAGAGGCTCACGGAACACCTTATGCGATGCATCCTGGATCCACCAAGATGTACCAAGACCTAAAAGGGAAGTTATGGTGGTTCGGTTTGAAAAGAGATGTGGCTTGATATGTCAGTACCTGCTTGACCTGCAAAAGGGTTAAAGAAGAACACCAGAGACCTGGAGGAGTACTGCAGCCAATTCAAATTCAAGAATGGAAATGGGAAGATATTTCTATGGACTTCATCTCAGGATTACCCAAAATGACGAACGGATATGATGTTATATGGGTAATCGTGGACAGATTGACAAAGTCTACCCACTTCTTAGCAATCAAGATGACTTATTCGGCTGAGCAACTGGCTCAATTATATGTTAAGGAAATTATCAGATTACATGGGATTCCTAAGATCATCATTTCTGACAGAGATGGTCATTTATTTCTCATTTCTGGGAATGTGTTCAGAAGGCCCTTGGCACGAAACTATTATTCAGTACTGCCTTCCATCCTCAGACGGACAGATAAACAGAAAGAGTGAATCAAGTATTGGAAGATATGTTACGAGCTTGTGCCTTGGATTTTAAGGGGAGTTGGTGCCGATATCTATGCTTGGCGAAATTCGCCTACAATAATAGCTACCAAGCTACTATTGGAATGGCACCCTACGAGGCTCTGTATGGGAGGAGATATAGGTCCCCTATATGATGGTACGAAGGTGGCGAAAAGAAGGAGATGGGACTCCGAATAGATTTCATTGACGACACCACCCATGCCATACAGAACATCCGCCAAAGAATAGAAACTACTCAGAGCCGGCAAAAGAACTATGCGGATAAGCGGCGTAGGCCGTTGGAGTTCAACGTCGGGGATTCAGTGTTTCTCAAGATAGCTCCTATGAAAGGGGTGATGAGATTCAGAAAGAAGGGTAAGCTAAGCCCGCGCTATGTGGGACCGTATCCGATCCTGAAAAGAGTTAGCAAGGTAGCTTACGAACTAGAGCTGCCTCAGGAGATGTCAGCTATTCACAATGTGTTCCATGTTTCAATGCTCAAGAAATGTATTCCCAGAATAGACCAAGTGATCGAGCCGCAAACAGTGCAAGTTCAAAAGGACCTAAGTTATGAAAGTCGTCCTATTCAGATACTAGATCGTGAAGTCAAAAGACTAAGAAACAAAGAAGTACCCTTAGTAAAGGTCCTATGGTAAAATCAACGATCCGAAGAAGCCACCTGGGAATGTGAGGACGATATGAAACAAAGATACCCAGAGCTATTCTAAGTTCGAGGATGAACTTTTTAGAAGGTAAGGGGATTGTAATGCCTAGCAATTTCATATGAATTTCTTTTAAGAATAAGAGAAAATGGAACCAAAAAGAAAAGAAAAAAAAAAGAGTGGTCAAGTCTTAAACCTTGAACCTCTTAACAAGTGGCAAGTTTTAAGTAGTATGGGATAACCAATAGGCCAAGAGAAAGTATTGGTAGGAAGGAAAAGGGAATTGTAGTTAAGGGTAGGGATGGTGAAGGGACACCTTTCTCCCTTCACTTAGAAGAAAAGTTTATCTTTTCTTTCTCCCCTTTCATTTAGCATGAAGAATTCATTTTCCCTTCTCCCTTCATTTAGAATAAATGAAAGGAAGAATAAAAAGGTATTTTCCCTTCTCCCTTTCATGGAGAATAAATAGAAAAAAGGGAAGGAAAAGTTATTCTTTTCCATCTTCCTCCTTCTCCTTCCTTCATCGAAAATCCAAGCTCCTCTTTCTCCCATTGCCGAATTCAAGTTAAGGGCTTTTCCCTAAGAAAACTTCACAAAGGGAGGTCCTTAAAACACACTTCTTCTTGCAATAAAAAGAATAAAGAAAAGGGAATTCTAGAAGCGAAAAGGGTCTCCTTCTTCTTCTTCACCAAGGGTATTCTCTTAGTAAACCCAAGCAAGAGGATGTAAGTATCTCCCTCACCTATAGTACAAGTAGCTTTCGAGGTTTTTATGTTCTAAAATTGCTAAAAACCCTAGAACCAGACTCTTAGGTTTCGGCCAAGAAAGAATAAGATGAATTTAAGAAAGTTTTAAACCTAAACTATGCTTGCTTATGATTCCTTATGATATGTGATCTACTATATTATGTTAGTTAAGGTTTTCATATTTTAAAGTTGCTAAAAACCCTAGAACCTTGCTCTTAGGGTTTCGGCCAAGAAGGAATAAAATATATTTAAGAAAATCTTTAAACGTAAACTATGCTTGTTTATGATTCCTTATGGTATGTGATCCACTATATTATGTTAGTTAAGGTTTTCATGTTTTAAAGTTGCTAAAAAACCTAGAACCATGCTCTTAGGTTTCGGCCAAGAAGGAATAAGATGAATTTAAGAAAGTTTTTAAACCTAAACTATGCTTGTTTATGATTCCTTATTGTTGGGTTTTACGGCCGCGAAAACCGCTTTTTCGCGTCGCGGAAACCCCGAAACCCCCCGCCACCAGATCTGTGTGAAGATAAAACTTTCGAAAACAAAATTATGAGTACGAGTTTACCAACCTATAGATCTACACTAGAACTATATGTTAAGAGATTTTTACCCTTGATGCGAAGCCCTTCGCAATCCCGCTCGTCCTCGGTTCGCCGGATCTCGAAAGTGTCAAAGTAGACACTTCTCTATGTGTTTCCACACAAGCAAGAGATGGAGAAAAATCTCTAAGGATGTGCTAGCAACCTTAGAGATCAGTAATGGAGGAGAGGGAGAGCAAGAAGAAAGCTAGAGAGGAAGAAGATGGGAGTTACCACAAAAAAATGAAACTCTCCACATGAAATCAAAGTGGCCGGCCACTTTAGTGGAGGTTGTAACTGTTGGTGCAAACTGCACCAAAATCAAATCTGAGTTTTGATGTTGTCAAAGGTTCAAGTTAAGTCTTGTTATGATCTAACAAGTTGACTGAGTGTGCAGGATGTTTACTCAACCAAGAAAGTCCTAACTGGAGGCTAGGCAGAAAAGTCTTAGCAGATCATGGAACCTAGGTGCAAGTCCAAGCAGGTCAAGGGGACCCAATGCTTGGCGGTATGATCGAGAAGTCTGGAGGACTGAAGATCAAGAGAAAGGTCCTGGGGAGCCGATCAAGGCTGAGTGAAAAGTCCAAACTGGATCTCGAGGATCAAAGTTTGGCAGGTAGGTTGAGGTAAGCAAACTGGAGGAGCGACAGTGAGGTCGGGTTCCCAGAGGGAACAACCTTAGGTCGCTGATCCAACTGAAGAAACCGGGAAGGTTTCCAAGTTGAGATCAAGACAGCTCTACTGTCTATTTTACTCATGCATTATATTACTGTGTTAACACTTGTTTTGCAGGAATATTGTTTAAATACTGTTTTGCAGATTCGGCCTGATCGGTCGACCGAACAGGAGGTTTGGTCGACCGAACTAGCTTGACTCAGACCAGAGATCAGTTCAGATCAGGCAAAGTAGAGTTCAGTCCGATCAAAAGCCTGATCGATCGACCGAACCAGAAGATCGGTCGACCGAACCATAGTGACTCAGCACAAGACAGATCATCAGCATCGATTAGCAGCAAAGGAAATAGAAGTTGATCGGTCGACCGAACCTGGGGATCGGTCGACCGATCCAATCAGCATTAAAGTGTGATCTCGGCAGATTTCAGTGAACAAGGAAAAACCTTGTTCGGTCGACCGATAAAAGGGTTCGGTTGACCGAACAATTGAAGGCCAGTTAATGCAGAATTTACGAGCCAGCGTCAGACTCCAGCTGTGGGTGATCGGAGCTGGTTCGGTCGACCGAATAGAGGGATCGGTCAACCGAATCTCAATCCACCTATAAATTTAGACTCGAAGATAGAGGCTATAGTACAACTTCCTGATCACAAGTTACTACTCTGCAAGCGACTCATCTTCAGTGCAAAGCTACGTCATTTGGAAGAACCGACCTATGCTGCATCTTCGATTCATTTGTCGGTATACTTGTTTTTGTTTTATACTTAATTGCTAATAAGATAGTAGGTCTGTTACTATCTTATTCTTTTGTACTTGTACGATTTGCTTCTCTCCGAGGAGTTCGGAGAGAAGGGTTTTAGTGCTTTGCCCATCGGTGCGGTCAAGGACCGCGGGCCTTCGAGTAGGAGTCGAGGTAGGCTCCGAACGAAGTAAAACATTTGTGTCTCTATTTACTTTCCGCTGTGCACGACTTTGATTTAAATACGAAAAGAATAGTTTTAAAAAAGAAGCGATATTCACCCCCCCCCCTCTATCGCGCTACTCGATCCTATCAATTGGTATCAGAGCAAGGTTAGCTCTGAAATTTCTTAACCGATTTTCTAAGCATCTTTAAAATCTTTTCTTTTCTTCAAATTTCTTTAATACTTTTCATTATCTCTATTTCTTTTTCAAGCACGACTAATCCCAAGACAAAAGTCTTGGAAATATTTTTTTTAATCTGTGCTTTGCAAGGATGTCGAATTCATTACAAGAAGGCGATAGCACAATCCGACCTCCACTATTCAAAGGAGAAAACTTTAGCTACTGGAAGAATAGGATGGAGTGTTTCCTGAAGTCCGACATCGAGCTCTGGTTCACAATCTTGAAAGGTTATACTCCTCCAACGAAGGATGAAACAACTCTAGAACCGGAAGAATGGACTCCACAAATGGTCAAAAAGGCACAACTAAATTACAAGGTGATCAACACCATTCAGGGTGGACTAACAATGGAGGAATTGAACCGAGTTGGTCCCTACGACAACGCCAAAGACTTGTGGGACTCACTAATCAAATTACACGAAGGAACCGACGACTCAAAGGTAAACAAACAAGATCTTCTTTTAAATAATTTACTTAATATAAAAATGTTTCCTGGAGAGACGGCCTCGCAACTACACGTCCGACTGAAAGACATCCTCAACGGTCTTCACTTGATCGGACACGAACTCAAAAATTGTGACACGATAAGGTATGCTCTGAACGCCTTTCTGAGGAATGCTTTGTGGGCATCAATTGTAGATGCATACAAAGTTTCCAAAGATCTTTCAATTCTTAAGTTAGACGAATTGTTTTGCGAGTTGGAATTACACGAGCAATCTAACATGAGCCATGTCGAGAAAGGAGTTGCTTTGTATGCAGGTTCAAACAAAGAGACAAAATCAAAAATGAAGATCGAGTCTGAAAGCGAGTCAGACTCAGATTCAACAAATGAAGAAGAACTAGTCAACATGGTCCGAAGATTGTTGACTAAGAAAAAGTTCAAAAGAAATACCACAAAGATTCCACCGAACCAGATCCAAAACAAATCAGAAATAATTTGTTATGGATGCAAAAAAAGGGGCATTTCAAAAACGAATGCCCAAATCGGAAAGAAGAACGACCCAAATCGACAAGGCGGAAGAAGGCACTTCAAGCGACGTGGGACGAAACCTCTTCCGACGAATCTAACACGGAACAAACGAAGCACTCAAGTCACCTTGCATTTATGGCAAGGAACGAAGATTCCGAGTCCGAGTCCGACGAAGAATACGAGTCTGAGATCGACCTCGATTCCGAGAGAAGCCCCGGATCGAAAGATCCGAATATGGTAACGATTTATTCAAAGTCAAATTTACTTAAAGTAGTTAAATGTTTGTTTAAAAAATTAGCAAATTCGGAAAAACAAAATAACTTGTTACTTAAGGAAATAGACCACCTTAAGCAACAAGTTAGCTTGAGTGACTCGACTAACCAAGTTCATGTCGGAACTTCGACTCAAGTTGAAAAACTTGAGGAAGAAAATTTCGATTTGAAAGGTCAAGTCGAGCGACTCAAGAAAACTTTTGAAAGGTTAGAAATGGGATCCAAGTGTCTAAATATGGTACTTGGATTGCAACGAGCCGTGTACAACAGATTGGGGCTTGGCTATAAACCGAACAAAACAAACAAATCATACATGTCTCTAATCAGTCAAAATGTTAGAAGTCAAGTCCAAGCATGGGTTCAAACAAAACACTTAATCAAATCAATCAAACCAAACCACTACTTGGTCCCTAAGAGTCAAATCAATTACTTAGATAGATCTTATCTAAGCTATGACTCAGGGGGAGCAACTAGAAAAACAATCCAACCAACTTAATTAAACCAAACTCAATACTTAGGATTAGGATTATTAGAACGATTAGATGAAAAAGGTTTACCAAACCCTATAACATAGCACCGGAATGGATTGGGATGATAGTACGTCAAGGAAACTCTGTCGAAGGCATGTCTAGGTTGAATATGGAATTCTACTTGGTGCACTAGACTTAGTGGATCTGACCGAAGCTACCCCAGTCAAACATGGGCTAGTTAGACCAAAATTTAGTATTAAGTTCTTTGGGCAGGAACAGTTTGGAAAGTCTTCAGCAAGTGGTCTAATGATATTCAAGTAGGTCATATGCCTCGCCACTGAACTGAAACTTATCCTTAGGACGCCTGCTTGATTAACCCAAAGCTAAGTTTGAATCTAACATGGGTTCAATAACCTCTTTCAATAAAATTAATTCTAATTTGAACTAAATTAATTTTTATTTAAATCTAATTCAACATAATTAAAATTATTTAAAAAATTAATTAAAATTATTTTAAACTTAATTAAAATTATTTTAAACTTAATTAAAATTATTTTAAAACTTAATTAAAATTATTTTAAACTTAATTAAAATTATTTTTAAACATAATTAAAATTATTTTAAAACTTAATTAAAATTATTTTAAACTTAATTAAAATTATTTTCAAACTTAATTAAAATTATTTTTAAACTTAATTAAAATTATTTTAAAATTTAATTAAAATTATTTTAAACTTAATTACAATTATTTTAAAACTTAATTAAAATTATTTTAAAACTTAATTAAAATTATTTTAAACTTAATTAAAATTATTTTAAAAATTAATTAAAATTATTTTAAACTTAATTAAAATTATTTTAATTAAAATTATTTTAAACTTAATTAAATTATTTTAAAACCTAATTAAAATTATATTAAAACTTAATTAAAATTATTTTAAACTTAATTAAAAATTTTTTAAAACTTAATTAAAATTATTTTAAACTTAATTAAAACTATTTTAAAACTTAACCAAAATTATTTTATATTTAATTAAAATTATTTTAAAACTTAATTAAAATTATTTTATACTTAATTAAAATTATTTTTAAACTTAATTAAAATTATTTTAAACTTAATTAAAATTATTTTAAAACTTAATTAAAAATATTTTAAACTTAATTAAAATTATTTTAAAACTTAATTAAAATTATTTTAAACTTAATTAAAATTATTTTAAAACTTAATTATAATAATTTTTAAAATTAATTAAAATTATTTTTAAACTTAATTAAAATTATTTTAAAACTTAATTAAAATTATTTTAAACATAATTAAAATTATTTTAAAATTTAGTGAAAATTATTTTAAACTTAATTAAAATTATTTTAAAACTTAATTAAAATTATTTTAAACTTAATTAAAATTATTTTAAAACTTAATTAAAATTATTTTTAAACTTAATTGAAATTATTTTAAAACTTAATTAAAATTATTGTAAACTTAATTAAAATTATTTTTAAACTTAATTAAAATTATTTTAAAACTTAATTGAAATTATTTTAAACTTAATTAAAATTATTTTAAAACTTAATTAAAATTATTTTAAACTTAATTAAAATTATTTTAAAACTTAATTAAAATTATTTTAAAACTTAATTAAAATTATTTAAAACTTAATTAAAATTATTTTAAAACTTAATTAAAATTATTTTAAAATTTAATTAAAATTATTTTAAACTTAATTAAAATTATTTTAAAACTTAATTAAAATTATTTTTAATTAAAATTATTTTAAACTTAATTAAAATTATTTTAAAAACTTAATTAAATTTATTTTAAACTTAATTAAAATTAGTTTAAACATAATTAAGTTTATTTTAAACTTAATTAAAATTAGTTTAAACATAATTAAGTTTATTTTAAACTTAATTAAAATTATTCTAAGCTTAATTAAAAATTATTATTAATCCGTCGACTGAACAATTGGTTCGGTCGACCTAACCGAACTCTTTTTAATATGGCACTTTTATTATGCCACATGACGACTGTTCAATTATTCGGTCGACCGGACCATTTTATCCGTCGACCGAAAACATAAGTTCAACCAACCCTTTTTCCCTGTATCCGTGACAAAATTAAAGTTCCGGTCGACCGAACCGTTTTATCGGTCGACCGAACGTCTGCTCACCAGTCAAAAGGACAAGAGATTTAAGGGATCGGTCGACCGAACCCTTGATCGATCGACCGATCATCTTCTATATAAGCTGCCGCAAGCAACCCTCACAACTCATCCACATCCATTCTTCTACTCTTCTATCTCCTATACTATTCGTTGATTCCAGCCTCTTCCCCTCCGAAAATGCCTCGGTAACTTTCTTTTATTCTATTCCTTTTAATATTTTTGCACAAGTTACTTATTGCATTTTATTTTTTTTTTTTTATAGTGAGAAAAGTAGAGCTATTGCACAAAGAGAGGCTAGCTCTCTTAATCCTAGCCAAGATCCTAGGTTCTCTACCGAAGAATTGCGTCTATCTTTTCCTAATAAAAAATTTAACGTTATCGGTACTCGTTGTTTGGATCTCCAATTCTATCAAACCTTTTGTCCTAAGGTCATAGAGATCAATCAACACTATCAACCTGATAGCATCATCTTTTGTAGACATGCATACAATCCTATTCTCTGTTCGGAATTTTACCACAACTTGTGCGAACTTGATCCCCATCATTTTAGGACTAGAGTTGCTACTTAAGACATGTTGTTTGATCTTGACATGTTTCTTCGATTTCTATGGATCCGACCATCAGTTAATCGTATCTTTTTTAGTAAGTCTCTTCCTAATCCGCTACCTGCTCCTTTCTCTTATCTGACTCTAGATCTCATGTATGCTGACTTCTTTGAAGGACCTCATCCTAAAAAGATGTCAACAGTACCCCTTAGTCCAAGAGACAATGCTTTTTATAAGATGATCGTGTCTTGCATTTATCCTTTATCATCTAGGCGTTTTGCGACCAGTTCATCTTTTTCTGATATACGCTCTTCGACATAGACTAGACTTTGACTTAGGTTACTAGGTATTCAGATCTATCATTTACTATTCAGGGTATAACACTTCATTTAAGGTTCATATGATTCAGTGTCATGTTCTCACTGCTTATATTACCAATCTCGGAGTAGGGGTTCATCGAGGCGAGTTGATTGAGTTGTCTGACTTTGATCTTGTCGGGGTTAGGCAATTATCTTTGGCTGGGATTAAGACGAGCACTGACGGGCTTGTGTACAAACGAACTCATCCACACTATATCTCACCAGCTGTCGACGATCCTATTGATGAGGATGATCAGATTCCGATTATTGCACCTCCTCCTGTGTTTATTGATCCTGGATTTGCCATGACACCCTTCTTCAATTTTCCTTAAAGCAGTTCATATGCTCCTCCTCCTCCTCCAACTAGTGACTTCTTTACCCGTCTGCGAGATGATATTTTCAGTCACTTTGACTCATTGGAAACAAAAATGGATGATCAGTACAGCTCTCTTCAGGGACAGGTTGCTGATATTCGTCATGAGATGATAAAACGTACTGATGCATTACAGAAGGAGCAGCAGAGAATTTTTGATTATCTGAGAGATGATGAGGACGAGGATGAGTGATTTCAGGATTTACTTTTTATGACTTATTGTATTTATTACTTAACTTGGGTTATGACTATGCTTAATCTTCAGTGTTTTTCAGTCTTTAGTAGCCCTTGTTAAATTTTGTAGAATAGGTTCTTTGTTTTTGAAAATTACTATGTAGTTTGTTTTTTTAAAAAAATTATTTTTGTAAAAATTCCCATTTCAAATTTTTGTTTCAAAAATACTTTGAAACTATTTTTCAATCTATGGAATAGCCTAGGTTTTACCGTAGAATTGCATGATCCTATAGTTCTAGGAGCCAGCATCTCACAAGCACAGTAGGATCCCTTGTTTGATAACTTAGACTGGGTGAGATGCTTAGGTCCTAGCCCTAGATTTCAGATGCCTATGTCAGTGCATCGCTATAAATCTGGGCTTTAAATAACAAACATTGATCAATTTGAGTTGACTAGTAAGTAAAACCTTGCTAGTTATAAATGCTCAACTTGACCAACCTGAGTCTATGGCTACTATCCTATGGTAGTTAGCATTGTACAAAGGTTGGACATTTCATCATAAGGATCTCTTTTCCTTAGTTTTATTACCCATGCTTGGACTTTTAGGATAAATATCATTTTTAGGGGGAGTTATCTTTACAAAAATATTTTTATACTTTATTAGTGCTTTCTTTACATATTTTCTCAACTTAGTATATTTAATTTTCCAAATTGTTTTCTTCAAAAAAATTTTAACATTTTTTTCTAGTGTAATTGCAAAATATATATATATATATATATATATATATATATATGTAAAAAATTATATTTTAGTAAAATTGTTTTTCCTTAAAAAAAAATATTTTTCAATTAATCTTTTTTCAAAATTTATAACTTAGTAAAAATATTTTCATTAGACTTTTTACCTTAGTAAATTTTTGAATGGTTATTTTTACTAAGAATTTTCTTTATTCTACCATTTAGTTTTCTAAATTTTTGTTTGTTCTATCTTCCCCTATTTTTGATGTGTGTCAAAGGAGGAGAGATAGTGAATTCAGGGGGAGAGTTAGTTAATTCAAAGGGTGAGTTAAAAGTTAAATTGCCTGCTTATTTACTTGTTGCATATTTGTATGCTTGTTTATTTACCTGTTGCATATTTTTAAACTTAACTTTGAACCTTGGTTGCCAAACATCAAAAATGGAGAGATTGTTGTTGCAAACAGCACCAGAATCAAATCTGAGTTTTGATGTTGTCGAAGGTTCAAGTTAAGTCTTGTTATGATCTAACAAGTTGACTGAGTGTGCAGGATGTTTACTCAACCAAGAAAGTCCTAGCTGGAGGCTAGGCAGAAAACTCTTAGCAGATCGTGGAACCTAGGTGCAAGTCCAAGCAGGTCAAGGGAACCCAATGCTTGGCAGTATGATCGAGAAGTCTGGAGGACTGAAGATCAAGAGAAAAGTCCTGGGGAGCCGATCAAGGCAGAGTGAAAATTCCAAACTGGATCTGGAGGATCAAAGTTTGGCAGGTAGGTTGAGGTAAGCAAACTGGATGAGCGACAGTGAGGTCGGGTTCCCAGAAGGAACAACCTTAGGTCGCTGATCCAACTGAAGAAACCGGGAAGGTTTCCAAGTTGAGATCAAGACAGCTCTACTGTCTATATTACTCATGCATTATATTACTGTGTTAACACTTGTTTTGCAGGAATATTGTTTAAACTCTGTTTTGCAGATTCGGCCTGATCGGTCGACCGAACAGGAGGTTTGGTCGACCGAACCAGCTTAACTCAGACTAGAGATCAGTTCAGATCAGGCAAAGCAGAGTTCAGTCCGATCAAAAGCCTGATCGGTCGACCGAACCAGAAGATCGGTCGACCGAACCATAGTGACTCAGCACAAGACAGATCATCAGCACCGATTAGTAGCAAAGGAAATAGAAGCTGATCGGTCGACCGAACCTGGGGATCGGTCGACCGATCCAATCAGCATTTAATCAGCATTAAAGGGTGATCTCGGTAGATTTCATCGAACAAGGAAAAACCTTGTTCGGTCGACCGATAAAAGGGTTCGGTCTGTTAGAGTGTATACTAGAAGCCTAGCTTTTGGTATGAACATTTATCTAGAAATAAGAATCACATTGGTCAAATGTCTACATTTATGATAAATGTAGTTGCTCAATTAATTTATATTGTATATAACATGGTGTGTGGTGTCACACACAGAAGATCATGTTATCGGTTCCTTATAAATTATAAACAGTGGCTCACGACCAAGATGGAAAGGAACAAACCATTGGAAGGTCGTAGTGTAATTAGGTATTAGTTTATCTTAACTATATAATTACACTAGTACACTTAGAGTGTATTGAGTAGGATCATTTGAGGTCGTTCCTTTTATACTGACTTTATAAAGGAACAAAGACCTCAGTTATTATGGAAGTGTGTGCTCTTAATCCTAATATAATAACAAGCACATATATTTGATATTTATTTCTTTAATTTATCAATGGGTGAGATTTAGTTCAATAAATCAATAAGCCCGATAAGTTGGGAAATGATATCAGTTATAGTGTGTGTTGTTGATTATAGAAGGAAACTGTGTCCTAGTGATCTAGGTTGAGAATGCCCCCAAGAGGAGCTCATAAGGATTGTCATGTTAAACCCTGCAGGTGGACTTAGTCCGACATGACGATGAAGTTGAGTGGTACTACTCTAGGAGCTAGATATTAATTAAGTGAGTTGTCAGTAGCTTACTTAATTAGTGGACATTTGTTATCTTAAACACAGGGAGACTAACACACTCATGATAAGAAGGAGCACAAAATGTAATTTGGGATTGGTGCGGTAGTTCAATAATAGTTCTCTAGTAGAATGAATTATTATTGATAAAATTAAGTTGTGTGTTCGGGGCAAGCACGGGATGCTTAATTTTATCGGAAGACAAAAATCAATTCCTCCTCTCGGTCTCTATCGTAGCCTCTTAATTATAGAGTACTATACCCACCTATACCCACCTTCTTACCCATCCTATAGGGGCCGGCCAAGCTAGCTTGGAGACCAAGCTAGGGCCGGCCATGGGTATGTTCATGGGTGAATTCATGTGGTCGTCCCTATTAAAATAAAAAGGAATTTTAATTTTAAAATTTTTATTATGTGGATAATATAATTTAAAAGAGAGTTTAAAAATTTAAATCCTTCCTTTTATAAGATTCTACAAAAGATTAAGAGAAGAGTTAAAATCTCTTTCCTTATTTGTAGATTAAAAGGTTGATTTTAATTTTGGTAAAAACTTTCCTTTTAATTATATTCATGATTTAAAAGAAAGTTTGAAAATTAAAAATTCTCTTTTATTAGTTTCTACAAAAGATTAAGAAAAGATTTAATATCTTTCCTTATTTGTAGATTGAAAGGATATTTTAATTTTTAGAGATAACTTTCCGTTTTGGAAATTATCCACATGTTTAAAAGAAAGATTTTAATTTATAAAATTTATTTTTATTAACCAATCATGAAGGGATTAAAATTATTGGAGAAATTTTTATAAATTCCTAGAAACAAATTAGGAAGTTTTAATTTTTGTTTTAATTAAAACTCTCCTTGTTTTGGGAGAAGAGTGGCCGGCCATTATAATTTGAAAAGAGAAAATTATTTTAATTAAATAAATTTTCCTTTTCAATGGCAAAAGAATTAAGGAAGTTATTATTAAATTTTCCTTATTTGCCAAGACCAAGGATTATAAAAGAGGGGGTAGAGGAGGCTTCAAGGCTAACGACTCTATTCTATTTTTCCTCTCTTTTCTCCTTGGGTGTGGCCGGCCCTTTCTTTCCTCTCCTCTCCTTTGTGTGGCCGAAACCTTCTCATGGTGGAGATAGCTTTGGTGGCCAGATCTAAGAAGGAGAGAAAAGAAGCCTCTTTTCTAGCATCCCTTGGAGCATGGTGGTGGTGGCCGAACCTCTTCATCCTAGGAGAAGTTTTGATGGCCGAAACTTGTAAGGAAGAAGAAGGTGTTTGGTGGTTCTCATCTCGGAAGATCGTTGCCCACACAACGTCCGAGGTTAGAAGAGGAATACGGTAGAAGATCAAGAGGTCTTTCTAAAAGGTATAACTAGTAATTTTTGTTTCCGCATCATACTAGTTATTTTTGGAAATAATACTAAATACAAGAGGCATACGATTCTAGAGTTTCGAATTTGTTTTCGATATAGTGTTCTTTTGTTTTTCTTTTCCTTGTGATTTGATTGTTCTTTTCGGTTAACCTAAAGTTATTTTAGGAAATTAAATATTAGCTTTCCATAAAAGGTTTTGTCTAGTCGGTGGTGGTTGCTCCCATATCCAAGAAGGCCATGTGCCTCGCCACGTCAGTACTGGGAACCAATTATGGAAATTAATATTTAATAGAATTAATAACTTAAGGTGATTTGGGTCGAACGTGTTAAGTTCCGCAGGAGACCCAAGCCAAAACCTAAAAGAACGAATAGATTAAGTTTTGGATCAAACGTGTTAAGTTCCGCAGGCGATCCAAAATTTAATTTAAAAGAACACATGGTAGCTAGGAAAAGGTTCAGACCTTTGTACAAAATTTTTGTACAGTGGAACCTCTAGATTTTCCGAGTAGCAACCAACAATTGGTATCAGAGCTAGGGTTTTGCCTCTGTGTATTTGGTATTAGTTTAATTATGCACATGTCATACATAATTTAGGCAGGTTAATAGTAGGATGTGCTAACTTTGTGGATGCAGGATCCAACTATTATGGCTTATAGTTATTATGTGTGTGATTGGATCCTTGGAAATGTCAAGGACATTTTATTGTGTGTGCATGATTGTATTATAAAATATAGCAGGAGCTGTATTTAGTTTTATTAGGATTTTATTTTTGATCTAGTTACATGTACATTCCTTTTATGGAATATAGGATCGATGGATGTAAATTTTATTTTATGTTCGATCTAGTTTACATGTACATTCCTTCGAGGAATATAGGATCAAAATGTAAAATTCTATTTATGTCACAGATCGAATCTTGCAAAGCGTGGAACCTTCTAAGGACCAGAGGCGCAGCGGAACTAGGAGCAAGATGGATGCGAGTGGCCAAATATGGCAGCAGCTTGGGATGACAACACACGGAGGACAACAAGAGATAAAAGCCATAATAATTGAAAATTAGATTTTTTATTTATTGCTTTTATATTGTGCTGTGTGTGCATGTTAGTTTACATATTTAGTAGGCTAGCATAGTTAAAATTCCTCATTTATAAATAACTAAGTGGGAGAGAGATTTTTAAGTAAATCCCATGGTCTCCATTACTGGTTTGTAAGTGATACAAACAAGCTTGCGCGTTGGCTCTGAGTGCCTTCCTCCATAACGGATGAGCTCGTTTGTGGATCACTAGAACAGACTTTCATTTTTGGATGACTATAGGAAGTTAATTAAGAGCGTGTGATCTTCCCCAACGGAAGGGGCAATCTTATTAATGGACTTAGTGTCAAGTAATGGTATACACTTAGACACATCTAATAGTATCCTCCCCATCGGAGTCACTGCTATTATTTGTGTGACCAAATGATACCAACTATTAATTTTATTTGTCAAAAAGTTAGGTTGACAAGATAATAAAATTAATGGGTTAAAACCCTCCTTTTACAAATGTTGAATTTGTATACATCCACACTAACGTGACATGCAAAATTCACGGTGTTTGAGGTGTTGGTGAATTTAAATAATATTGTTTGAGGAATCAATATTTTTTTAAATTCAAAAGTTTTTGACCAAATATTTGATCAAAGACAGATCAACTATTATTTTTATTCGTCATAAAGTAAAGTTGACGAGATAATAAAATTAATGAATAAAATCTCCTCTTCAATTTTGTATACACAAAATTCATGGAAATTTTAAGGAGTTGATCTTGACCAAATATTTTTGTAATTCTTAGGATTTAAAATGTTTGTCAATCCCTAATAGTCATACTATAGAAAAGACTTAGTAGTCCCAATTGTAATGATTGGAAATAGTACTTGGACATTAAGGTAGACTGTCTTCTTAGAACTAAGAACAATATAGGTGTATTTAATTCAATAGTTGAAACATGTTTAGTGGTGTTATCTACCAGAACCTGGAGTGTAGATACAGATGCCATCAATCATGTCCGCAATTCATTGCAGGGTTCCAGGAAACCCGGCAACTAAATGAAATTAAAACACCATCCACATGGGCACTACTGTAAAAATGGTAGCTGTTGCAGTGGGAGATGTTTATCTTTTGATAAGAATAAAACATGGATTTTTGAGTAATTGTCTTTACGCACCAAGTTTAGAAAGAACTAGTTTTCAGTTTCTAAACTATTCAAAGAACTTGATATTCTCCCTCTTTTAATAACAAAGTTGTTATTAAGAAAAAGAGGGAAGTTATCTGTTCTGGTACGTTGGTTGGCAATTTATAAATCCAATAACTCTCACGATACAACAAATGAAAATTAGTAACACATCTTCTAAATTTAAGAGAAAGCAACCTTCGGAAATGAACCATTAATATCTTTGGCATCTAAGGCTAGGTTATATTAACTTGAGTAGGATTCATTGGTAGCTGATGAACTTTTGGGTTCATTAGTAGTGGAAATCTTTCCAACTTGCGAGTCTTACTTGGAAGGAAAAATAACCAAGAAGCTTTTAAGTCTAAGGGGTATGGAGTCAAAGATATGTTGAAATTGGTTCATTCTGATTTGTGTGATCCTATGACTATCCAGACAAGAGGTAGTATTGAATATTTCGTCTATTTTATAGAAAACTATTCAAGATACAAATAAATTTACTTAATGTACCGCAAGACTAAGTACTTTGATTAGTTCAAATAGTAAAAGGTTGATGCGGAGAAATGTTAAAGTAAAAGTCACTATGGTAAGAACATAGTGGCAAGTACCTCTTGGGAGAATTTAGGAGTCACTTATCAGAAGTAGGGATTCAATCCCAACTAACTGCACCTGGTACACCCCAACAGAATGGTGAAGAAAAAGGAAGGTATAGGACTCTTTTGGAAATAAGTAGATTGATGAGTTATTTAGAATATTACCAAAATCATTTTTAGGATATACTCTGGAAACGGAAGTGAATATAGTACCTTCCAAAGTTAGAATTCTCTACTCATATAGAATTGCTGAATAGGCGTAAGCCTATTTCGATGCATATTCAGATTCAGGTAATCCAGCACATATGCCGAAGAGAGACAATGATAAGTTGGACAGGAAGTCACTTGTTTGTGGGTTATCCTAGAGAAATGAAAGTAGGTTTATAGTCTTAAAAATCAGAAGGTCATTGTTAGCATCAATGACTGATTTTTAGAAAAGGACTATGTAATAAACCACATGCCCATAAGAAAATTTGTTCTTAAGGAAATAATAAAAGACATGTCTAATCTAGTACCAACTGTACAAGATGAGATACCACAAGGAAACTGCAACACGTATCACAAATGATGCACAATTGCAGAAAGTGCCTCGTCGTAATGGGAGGGTTGTTAGGCAACCTAAAAAGATTCATGTTTTGGGAGAGTTTTTGGACTCGATCCCTGGAGGGCATTAACTTGATCTCCGGACATATGACGAAGCACTCCAAGATAAAAATACAGCATCTTGGCAAAGAGTAAATGAATAAAAGAATTAGAATATATGTATTCTAATAAAATCTGGAAGCTTGTAGAACCACCAAAAAGGTGTAAAATCCTTTAGGTGTAAAAAGTTCTATAATAGGAAAAGAGGGATAGACAGGAAGGTAGAAACTTTCAAAGCAAGGCTTGATGAAGAGGAAACTTTTTCACTGGTAGCCATGCATAAGTCTATTCAGATTCTTTTATCTATTTAGCAAGTGGATGTCAAGACAGCATTCCTTAATGGAAGTCTTGAAGAAAGCATCCATATAAAGCAACTAGAAGGGTTCATTGCAAAGGGCTAAGAGCATCTTGTGTGTAAGCTTAATCAGTCTATGGACTGAGGCAAAGCTTCAAGATCTTGGAACATCCGGTTTATCAAAGTAATCCAGACCTATGGATTTATTTAGTAACCGGATAAGTCTTGTGTATACAAAAGGTGTGATGGAAGCGTGGTGGTATTTCTTGTACTATACGTAGAAAACATTTTTGGTAGTTGGAAATAATATCAAAATGTTGTCAGAAGTAAGGGTATGGTTGTCCAAACAATTCGATATAAAGGACTTGGGAGAATGTATATATTCTTGAGATCGAAGTAATAAGGGATCGCAAGAAAAGAATATTTTACTTATCCCAAGCTTCATACATCGGAAAAATCCTTGCTTGTTTTAAGCATGCAAAACTCCAAGAAAGGTTTCTTACCTTTACAGGATGGATAACTTTATCTAAAGATATGTCTCTGTAGACATCAAAGGAGATAAAGGAAATAAAGGCAGTTCTTTATGCTTCGGCTATCGAAAGCCTAAAGTATGCTATGCACAAGATCAGAAATCTGTTTTGCCAAGGGCATAGTAAGCAGATATCAAAGTAACCCTAGACAAGGACATTGGACTGCAGTAAAGCATATATTAAAGTACCTTAGAGGCGCTAGAGATTATATGCTAGCTTACAAGGCAGTTAATTTGGTCCCTGTGGGTTACACGGATTTTGACTTCCAATCGGATAAGGACAATAATAAGTCGACCTTGGGGTTTTGTGTTTACTTTAGGAGGAAAAGTCATAACTATGGAAGAGTGATAAGCATAGGTGTTTTTTCTGGACTCCACCATAGAAGCTGAGTATATGGCAAGCCTCTGAGGTAGCCATAAAAGCTGAATGACTTAATTACCTCAAGATAGACTTAGATATGATTTCTAGTTTGTCCAAAGATTATTACAATTTATTGTAATAATAATGGTGCAGTAACAAACTCGAATGAAACCATGAGTCTATAAGGCAAGAAAACACAATAGAGCGCAAGTACTACCCAATACAAGATATTGTATAACGAGGAGAAGTTGTTGCCGCCTAGATTGCATCAGATGATAACCTAAGTTCCTTAAGGCAAGAGTTTTTTAAAAGGCTTGGGAATCAGATGTATGGCAGCAGATATGGCAGCTTAGTCTTTTAGTATAAGTGGGAGATTGTTAGAGTGTAGACTAAAAGCCTAGCTTTTGGTATGAACATTTATCTAGAAATAAGAATCACATTGGTCAAATGTCTACATTTATGATAAATGTAGTTGCTCAATTAATTTATATTGTAGATAACATGGTGTGTGGTGTGACACACAGAAGATCATGTTATCGGTTCCTTATAAATTATAAATAGTGGCTCACGACCAAGATGGAAAGGAACAAACCATTGGAAGGTCGTAGTGTAATTAGGTATTAGTTTATCTTAACTATATAATTACACTAGTACACTTAGAGTGTATTGAGTAGGATCATTTGAGGTCGTTCCTTTTATACTGACTTTATAAAGGAACAAAGACCTCAGTTATTATGGAAGTGTGTGCTCTTAATCCTAATATAATAACAAGCACATATATTTGATATTTATTTCTTTAATTTATCAATGGGTGAGATTTAGTTCAATAAATCAATAAGCCCGATAAGTTGGGAAATGATATCACTTATAGTGTGTGTTGTTGATTATAGAAGGAAACTGTGTCCTAGTGATCTAGGTTGAGAATGTCCCCAAGAGGAGCTCATAAGGATTGTCATGTTAAACCCTGCAGGTGGACTTAGTCCGACATGACGATGAAGTTGAGTGGTACTACTCTTGGAGCTAGATATTAATTAAGTGAGTTGTCAGTAACTTACTTAATTCGTGGACATTTGTTATCCTAAATACAGGGAGACTAACACACTCATGATAAGATGGAGCCCAAAATGTAATTTGGGATTGGTGCGGTAGTTCAATAATAGTTCTCTAGTGGAATGAATTATTATTGATAAAATTAAGTTGTGTGTTCGGGGCGAGCACGGGATGCTTAATTTTATCGGAAGACCAAAATCAATTCCACCTCTCGGTCCCTATCGTAGCCTCTTAATTATAGAGTACTATACCCACCTATACCCACCTTCTTACCCATCCTATAGGGGCCCGCCAAGCTAGCTTGGAGACCAAGCTAGGGCCGGCCATGGGTATGTTCATGGGTGAATTCATGTGGCCGTCCCTATTAAAATAAAAAGGAATTTTAATTTTAAAATTTTTCTTATGTGGATAATATAATTTAAAAGAGAGTTTAAAAATTTAAATCCTTCCTTTTATAAGATTCTACAAAAGATTAAGAGAAGAGTTAAAATCTCTTTCCTTATTTGTAGATTAAAAAGTTGATTTTAATTTTGGTAAAAATTTCCTTTTAATTATATTCATGATTTAAAAGAAAGTTTGAAAATTAAAAATTCTCTTTTATTAGTTTCTACAAAAGATTAAGAAAAGATTTAATATCTTTCCTTATTTGTAGATTGAAAAGAGATTTTAATTTTTAGAGATAACTTTCCTCTTTGGAAATTATCCACATGTTTAAAAGAAAGATTTTAATTTATAAAATTTCTTTTTATTAACCAATCATGAAGGGATTAAAATTATTGGAGAAATTTTTATAAATTTCTAGAAACAAATTAGGAAGTTTTAATTTTTGTTTTAATTAAAACTCTCCTTGTTTTGGGAGAAGAGTGGCCGACCATTATAATTTGAAAAGAGAAAATTATTTTAATTAAATAAATTTTCCTTTTCAATGGCAAAAGAATTAAGGAAGTTTTTATTAAATTTTCCTTATTTGCCAAGACCAAGGATTATAAAAGAGGGGTAGAGGAGGCTTCAAGGCTAACGACTCTATTCTATTTTTCCTCTCTTTTCTCCTTGGGGGTGGCCGGCCCTTTCCTCTCCTCTCCTTTGTGTGGCCGAAACCTTCTCATGGTGGAGATAGCTTTGGTGGCGGATCTAAGAAGGAGAAGAAGGAGAGAAAAGAAGCCTCTTTTCTAGCATCCCTTGGAGCATGGTGGTGGTGGTCGAACCTCTTCATCCTAGGAGAAGTTTTGATGGACGAAACTTGTAAGGAAGAAGAAGGTGCTTGGTGGTTCTCATCTCGGAAGATCGTTGCCCACACAACGTCCGAGGTTAGAAGAGGAATACGGTAGAAGATCAAGAGGTCTTTCTAAAAGGTATAACTAGTAATTTTTGTTTCCGCATCATACTAGTTATTTTTGGAAATAATACTAAATACAAGAGGCATACGATTCTAGAGTTTCGAATTTGTTTTCGATATAGTGTTCTTTTGTTTTTCTTTCCCTTGTGATTTGATTGTTCTTTTCGGTTAACCTAAAGTTATTTTAGGAAATTAAATATTAGCTTTCCATAAAAGGTTTTGTGTAGTCGGTGGTGGTTGCTCCCATATCCAAGAAGGCCATGTGCCTCGCCACGTCAGTACTGGGAACCAATTATGGAAATTAATATTTAATGGAATTAATAACTTAAGGTGATTTGGGTCGAACGTGTTAAGTTCCGCAGGAGACCCAAGCCAAAACCTAAAAGAACGAATAGATTAAGTTTTGGATCAAACGTGTTAAGTTCCGCAGGCGATCCAAAATTTAATTTAAAAGAACACATGGTAGCTAGTAAAAGGTTCAGACCTTTGTACAAAATTTTTGTACAGTGGAACCTCTAGGTTTTCCGAGTAGCAACCAACACGGTCGATCGAACAATTGAAGGCCAGTTAATGAAGAATTTACGAGCCAACGTCAGACTCCAGTTGTGGCTGATCGGAGCTGGTTCGGTCGACCGAACAGAGGGATCGGTAGACCGAACCTCGGTCGACTTATAAATTCAGACTCGAAGACAGAGGCTATAGTATAACTTCCTGATCACAAGTTACTACTCTGCAAGCGACTCATCTTCAGTGCAAAGCTACGTCATTTGGAAGAACCGACCTACGCTACATCTTCGATTCATTTGTCGGTATACTTGTTTTTTTTTTATACTTAATTGCTAAAAAGATTATAGGTCTGTTACTATCTTATTCTATTGTACTTGTACGATCTGCTTCTCTCCGAGGAGTTCGGAGAGAAGGGTTTTAGTGCTTTGCCCATCTGTGCGGTCAAGTACCGCGGGCCTTCGAGTAGGAGTCGAGCTAGGCTCCGAACGAAGTAAAACATTTGTGTCTCTATTTACTTTCCGCTGTGCACGACTTTGATTTAAATACGAAAAGAATAGTTTTTAAAAAGAAGCGATATTCCCCCCCCCCCTCTATCGCGCTACTCGATCCTATCAGTAACCTCCATGGGATACCAAGAGTCACAACTCTTGGTAACTCCCATGAGGTGACATCTCACTTAAGTAATCATGATGATGTGGAGCATCATCATTTGCCCACTCAATGCCAACTCACCAATGAGGTGGCATAAAGTCAAGTCAAACTTGACTCTTCATCTTCCTCTCAAGTCAAGTCAAACTTGACCACTTCTCTCCCATGGTTCATCAAATCTAACCATTGGTTCAAGTCAATTTTAATTTAATGAATCACTATTCAATGAATTAAATTGATTCAATGAGTCTAAGGCCAAATTAGACTCACTTAACACATGAACCAAATTGAGTCCAACTCAATTAGCATAATTTGGATTACTCTTAATCCAATTTGGTTCATCACATGAACCTAATCCTTTAGGTTCATCAAATGAACCTAACTCCATCTAATTGCCCTTTGTGTGTGACCCTATAGGTTCTTATAACGTTGGCAATGCTCCTAAACCCTTTTAGAAGCATAAGTAATGAGCGGTATCTAGCAACACATCATTACTACCCAAGTTATAAGAATGTTGAGATCCAACATCACCTTGTGACTACTAATTGTGACTCCTCACAATATATGACAAGTGTCCTTCTATCCTAGACATCTAGATTGATCAATGTGAGTCATAGACCGTGTTATCCTCTGACCAATCTAAATCATGAACTCCAAGTAGACTCACTAAATCAAATGAGCTCAATATCTCATATTGACTCATTTGGGCATGGCCATGCACTTCGTGGTCTCACTCTATCAAGAATATCGATGTCTCTCCCGTCATATAGGAGGGATAGATCCCATCTACATCACTCACATCCCTCTGCATAATTCGTTACATACCCAGTAATCGCCTTTATAGTCCACCCAGTTACGGGTGACGTTTGACGAAACCAAAGTACATAACTCCTTATGTAGGGAGCCATGGTGACTTCAGGTCTAAGGACTAGTAGTTATACTAATAGCCACATGAGAAAGTATATGACACTCATATAACGATCCATGATACTTTCTCATGGCGGGTCATTCAGTATACATTCTCCAATGCATACCCATGTGTCAACTTGATATCTCTATATCCATGACTTGTGAGATCAAGTCATCGAGTTGACCTACATGCTAGTCTTATTGCATTAACATTGTCCCTGAATGTTAATACTCGACTAGGAATGATTAAGAGTAGTGTTCCCTATATCATCTCACTATCGATTCAACTAACCGATTGATATAGGTGAGAACCTTCTACTCAAGGACGCTATTATACTTAGTTTATTTGGCACCAATACAAGTAAGTATAATAAACAAAACAAATGTCTTTATTTATATAAGAATATGATACACTAAGTCCATAATACAATTATCAAATGATTGACTCTAGGGCTCTAACTAACACTTATGGTATGTGATCCACTATATTATGTTAGTTAAGGTTTTCATGTTTTAAAGTTGCTAAAAACCTAGAACCATGCTCTTAGGTTTCGGCCAAGAAGGAATAAGATGAATTTAAGAAAGTTTTTAAACCTAAACTATGCTTCTTTATAATTCCTTATGGTATGTGATCCACTATATTATGTTAGTTAAGGTTTTCATGTTTTAAAGTTGCTAAAAACCTAGAACCATGCTCTTAGGTTTCGGCCAAGAAGGAATAAGATGAATTTAAGAAAGTTTTTAAACCTAAACTATGCTTGTTTATGATTCCTTATGGTATGTGATCCACTATATTATGTTAGTTAAGGTTTTCATGTTTTAAAGTTGCTAAAAACCTAGAACCATGCTCTTAGGTTTCGGCCAAGAAAGAATAAGATGAATTTAAGAAAGTTTTAAACCTAAACTATGCTTGCTTATGATTCCTTATGTTATGTGATCTACTATATTATGTTAGTTAAGGCTTTCATATTTTAAAGTTGCTAAAAACCCTAGAACCATGCTCTTAGGTTTCGGCCAAGGAGGAATAAAATGGATTTAGGAAAGTTTTAAAACCTAACTATGCTTGCTCATGGTGTGTAATCCATTATATGATGTTAGTGTAAAGTTTCCATGCTTTATGTTGCTTAATACCTAGGATGACACCTCTTCTAAGTTTCGGCCAACCAAGGAAAAATAGGGTGAGAAGTCCTTTTATGTTGCTAAAGGTCTCCCATGTTAGGATGAGTACCATGTGATGCTAGTATGATACTTTCCTTGATTTAAAAGTGCTTAAAACCTAAGGTCATACCTTGTAAGTTTCGGCCAAGAAGAAAGGAAGGGACTTAGGGAAGCTTAATTCCAACTAGACTTGCTTATGTTTTCTCCTATGTTATGCTATATATGATGTGATGCTAGTATGATGCTTTCCTTGGTTAAAGTTGCTTAAAAATTTAAGATCATGTCCATACAAGTTTCGGCCAAGATGTGGATTAGGAATTATGGAAAGTTCAAAACCCTAACCATGCATGATAATGACTCTATATGTTATGCTATGTGATATGCTTTATTTTATGACAAGAACATGATATGCTTCATGATATGACAAGAACATGATATGCTTCATGATATGACAAGAACATGATATGCTTCATGATATGACAAGAACATGCTATGTTTCATGATATGACAAGAATATGATATACTATTTTACTTTTGTATTGGCTTGTACCAGACCCTAAGAATGGTCCATTGGATGGGCTCCTAAGTTGCCCCTAAGTCGATGGTCAAGGAAACGGGCCTAATTCCTAGTATGTTCGATATTTGCTATCTCGGATTTATTTAGGATGCACGCAATTCATGTATGTGGAACAATGTCGGGCCCTCATGTTGAGATTTATGTTTAAGTACCTATATGATATATGTTTTCAAAAGAACATCTTGCATGTGTTTGTTTCATGCTATATGATTATGATATATGTTTTCAAAAGAATATCTTGCATATGTTTGTTTCATGCTATATGATTATGATATTAATCATATATGTTTTCAAAAGAACATCTTGCATATGTTTGTTTCATGCTATATGATATGATATATGTTTTCAAAAGAACATCTTGCATATATTTGTTTCATGCTATATGATTAGGATATGTGTTTTCAAAAGAACATCTTATATATGCTTATCTCATGCTACATGATTATTATGCTTCATGAAAATGCTCTTGTGTGATATGTCTATGATGCCTAAATGAACATGCTACTACCTTATGCTTATGCTTGTTTGATTAGATGAACATGTCATTACTTTATATCAACTTCATTATGTATGTTTTTGTGAGTAGGAAAGGATCTTACTAAGCCTATGTGCTTATAGTTTTATTTCCCTTGTACTACAGAAAAGGGTAAAGCATAGTTAAACTAAAGGGAGCAGCAGGAGGGGCAAAGGACGTGTGTGGCAGTGGCATGGTGGAAGAGATCTATTTTGTGTTTTCAGGACTTATATATGTTTTAAGCTTTTGCATGTGAACTATTTCTTTCTTGCTACTTTTGATGATATTAGCTTGACTTGTTGGATGTTTTATACTTAAGGTGAACTATACTTACCCTTGCTTCCATGATATCTCGAAATGTTAAGTACTTGTTTATTTAGAGAATTGTTAGTGATCATGAGCTCTAGAGAGCAGTATACATGTTTAGTTTTCTTCTTATCTTAGTACGCTTTATGCTTTAGTTAGACAAGCATGTATCATGTTTCAAGTAATAGATAGTAAATAAATTTTTATATACATGAATGCTAGCATGTTCACATGTTTTGGTTATATGATTAAGTTTTAAGTTGTAAAGAAAAAAAAATTTTCTTCCGTTGTAATGATTTCTTATGCATGTATGTATGTTCGCGTACCACCGCCCTGACCATCAGTAGGGGAAGGGCGGGCGTTACAGTGATAATCCTTGGAAGGAGCATATATTACTTTGTGTTTTTGTGCTCTCAGTGAAAGTAGTAACAAATGGAATGTGCTACATAATGAAAAGCCGTAACATCCACGAGTCAATCTGATTTAGTGCAAATCCGGGCCTTAGATTTGCAGCCCCCCTACGCATCCACGCGTGAGAGAGAGTCTCTCCCCATGCATTTGTTCACAACCTCAATGTATTAATTTTGTCGTTCATTTGAGCTCCTATAAAAGGAGGTTGTGACTACAGGCAAAGGGGTTACGCACACAGCATAGCAAAGGCTCTCCATTTTCTTCCTCCTTCTCTGTCATGCAGCTCTTGCTCGGCGGAGTGCCCGTGATAGCAATCGGGTGCCACTCAGTTCGCCGTGACCACCAGTGCTTGAGTGGATTCACGGTCTATAGTTGTATCCTGGGAAACAGATGACCCTTGTAAGCCTCGAAGCACAGCCGGAGGTGGGCGAATCTGTTTCAAGGAAACTGTGACTCTCGCAGGCCTCGGTCAATTTTCCCGGTCGGTTTCTTCGTCCGCCCGGTCAGCCAGTCTGCTCGCCTGATTTGTCTTTTGCCAGATCAAGAACTGCTCTGGTCTGCCACTCTGCATATCTTCCCTGCTGATTTGGTCTACAGCACTGCAGACCTGTCCTGCAGACTTGGTCTTCCGAACTACCCTACTGCTCTGGTCTTCCGCTCTTTAGACCTGCACTGCCGCTCTGGTCTTCCGATTTGCAGACCTGCGCTGTCGCTCTTGTCTTCTGCTCTGCAGACTTGTATTGATGTTGTGGTCTGGTGTAACGACCCAACTCCTGGGTACTAAGCTGTGAGCCGGATCGCTACATTAACTACTGAAGCTACTGTTCGGAAAACTGGGTAAAATAAAATTTCACTAACTGACTCGGTTAATCTGACAACTGATACACCCATGCTGTTATAAGGAAGGATTCGAGACCCTTTCCGGTTGGTGTACATGTGCTAAGGAGGATACTTGACCTCCCATCTGAGCTAGGAACTCAGAACTAACTTCCCAGCTAGCTGCTGATCGATCCACGGATCGATTCTAGATCGGTCTGCAGACCAATCCAGGTGTGTCTGGATCGGTCTGCAGACCGATCCAGGCACCTGGAGACGCTGGGATGCTCTCTGTTCGGTGCTGGATCGGTCGGACGACCGATCAGATAGCATACAGTAGCGTACTGTATGCCTCTGGATCGGTCGGCTGACCGATCCAGGACCCTGATACTGCAACGGATCGATCGGCAAACCGATCCAACTCTGATACGAAATCAGAGTTTCTGATTTCAGAACTTTCAGGCACTGGAACGTACCACAACTCACAGACATAGGTTCTAGATACATGAAAAACAATCTAACATTAACCTACATGCGTCCTAAACTGAACAAACTGAATAGTGCATAGTTTTACTGGATTAAAACATTTAACCAGCTAAGGATTAAACCATAAACAAACTAACAACGTAAATGCTGAAATTAAGCTGTTTCGACCCCTAGGATCTTTATTCCAAACCCCTTGCACACACACACCTCCATAGCATTGTCCTCTAGCCTCCGTTAGTCCACTTTTCTTTTACCTGTATCTGCAGTATAAGAAAAGTAGTACCTATAAGCTAAAGAGCTTAGTAAGAAACCATCTACCTCACAAAAACATGCAACGATGCGAGTATGGTTTCAAAACATGCTATTTGAAAACTGAACTGAGCATGGCAACATGGCATGGCATACAAACATGTACTGAACTGATCATGGCATACAAACAAGCTGAGCCTAGCATACTGTATCTGAAACTAAGCATACATATTGAATTGGTCATGCATATACATCTAACTGGTCATGAACTTAAATCATGAAACTTAACTGAGATAATCAACTGAAACTGAAACTAAGTTAGTGTTTCCATCACTTATTACATATTTGGAAAACTATATATAATAATAGATGAAAATACTAAACATGCTGCTGGGGCCCTGGCAACTGTACTTACTGTGCGCGCATCCCTACGAGACCCGGGATTGCAAGTTCCGAATCCAGCAGGGTTACTAGGTTAATTACTATTTCTAGGTTATCTGATCCAAGAGCTAGGTTATCTGAACCTAGAGCTAGGTTATCTGAACCTAGAGGCTACTGTGGGAGCCTACCCAATGGATATCTGATCCATATAGCTGTAATAACTGATAAATAACTGAATAAAATGTTTCTAATATATTTTACATGCTGTTAGGACGCCTATTGGTGCATCCTTCTGAACTGGGCATTCTACCGAATGCTTGGTGTGCACTAAAAACACACCCTAAAACTGAAAACTGTAAAATTACTGAACTAACGCCAAAACTAACAAGCGAGAGCAATTATACTACAGGTGAGGGGTTTCTTACCTCAATCGCAAGGTTTTCTTACGATTATAACCGCTAGGTTTTCCGGAAAACTGCTCCGTTCGACGAACCGCTTATGTCCTCGCGTTCCTCTCGCGGAGAAGAACCTTTTTCGTGTTGGAGTCATCGCCGAAAGATGTTCCCTTGACCCTTAGTTTGGTGTGTGCCGTGCGTGAGGAAGAGGGGAAGAGGAGAGGTGCGGCGGTGGTGTTAGGTCTCGGTGGAAAAAATGTTGCCGAACCAAGTTCCCCAAATAAACCAATTCCAACTTAAGTTTATTATTCATATCAAGTGGTTTAATGAACCCAACTCTAATATAAATATATTTGGTTCTCCTTTCTTTCAGCACGGCCCTGCTGGGTTCACCGGTTACTAGCATTATCCCTTACACCATAGGTCTCGGGTTCGATTCTCGCTTAAGCTATTTTGCGGTTCTAATTATTTTTGCTACTTCCGGTACTCCAAAAATTATGTAAAAATATCCTAAAAATCTAGAGAAATCATAGGATATTTCTAAAATAAATTCGGGAATTTTTCAGGCTTTACAATCCCCCATACCTTATAAACAAATCTGGGTACTTCTGTCTCATGCTGGCCTCTGTCTCCCAAGTCGCCTCTGCTGCTGTGTGATTTTGCCAGCTGACTTTGACTAATGGTACTTCCTTGTTCCGTAATTTCTTTACTGCTCGGTCTATTATCCGAATAGGCCATAGCTGAGATCATCACGGACCTGTACCAACTGGGGCTAAATCAACTGGGTGGCATCTGGAATATGCTTCTTCAGCATGGAGACATGAAATACGTTGTGGACAGCTGACGTCTCCTGAGGTAACTCTAGCTCATATGCTACCTTTCCCACTCTCTTCGTGATAAGGTATGGTCCCACATATCTGGGAGCTAGCTTGCCCTTCTTCCCAAAACGCATGACTCCCTTCATGGGAGCTACTCTGAGGAAAACTGTATCTGAAAACTCTAGGGTCTCGGCTGTACGCAGATAGCTCTTCCGACGGCTGCCTCTATCCTCCGCGACTGTATGTGGTATCCGCTACTAGATCTCTCAAGCTCTAGTTCCTTACCTGCTCACCACTCATACCAAGATTGGTGATGTGATCCACACTCCCCCCATAGAGTGCCCTCAAGGTGCCATGCCGATAGTGGCTCGATAATCGTTGTTGTATGCAAATTGCTGACTACTGGATATTTGCACCTTCTTCCTTGAAATCTGGGCAGCTCGGGCATATCTTGAGTACCGATTTATCATTCTCCTCTACGACGAGGATGGAAGAAGTTTTAATCGCACCGAAGTGTGATGTAATCGCTATCATGTCACCTTGATCATATATAATGGTTGTGGGACTCATCGACCGACAATCTCCTTGAGTAATACAAGCTAGCTACTCCATGGAATAGGATATTCTAATAGCTAAGAAGTGGGCTGATTTAGTCAACCCTGTCGACTATTACCCGGATGGCATCAAAACCATTCGTGGTTCCGGGTAATCCCACTATGAAATCCATAGAGATATCCTCCCACTTCCATTCGGAATTGGGACTACTACTTCCCGATCGATGTTACGGCCTTAACCTCTGGCTGTGTTAGACAGATGATGATGTATCGGCGATACTCGCTCGCTTCATCCTAGGCCACCAAAACCGCTTTAGATCCTGATACATTTGGTGGAACAGATGCATCGGGAGTCCTGTGAGCCTCGCCTAGAATCTTGCGTGTAGTTCCTCCTAACACAAAGTCTGCCCCACACTACTTGCGACACTCAACTCTCCATTTTCGATTCGCTAACCCTTGCTTTTTTGGATTTGATCCTCTAATGTCGGATATCATCAAGCAAGGTAGATGCTAAGGACATAGTGGAAAGTCGTCCGACTATAAGCTCGAGACTAAAGGTCGTAATCTCCTTCCTTAGGGGTGGTGACATAGTGCTAAAGATAATAAGGTAGCACTGGACTTCCTGCTCTGCTACCTTATTAGCTTTCCCTGGATGGTAGAGGATATCTATGCCATAATCTTTGACCAGCTCTAACCATCTGTGATATTCGATCCTAGTAAAGAAATAGGTTTGATGATCCAGCATAGATCGAGCTCCGCATAAATAATGTCTCCAAATCTTGAGAGCGAACACCCTGCTGCAAGCTCAAGGTCGTGAGTAGAGTTCCTCTCATAATCCTTAAGTTGTCTGGAGGCATAGGTGATCACCTTGCCCTACTGCAGTACCGCTCCTAATCCCAATTTAGAGGCGTCATTATAGATGTCGAAGCTGTCTGTGTTTTC
Organism: Zingiber officinale; assembly: GCF_018446385.1. Lineage (NCBI taxonomy): Eukaryota > Viridiplantae > Streptophyta > Magnoliopsida > Zingiberales > Zingiberaceae > Zingiber > Zingiber officinale. The sequence continues at coordinate 43,414,800 of NC_056007.1, read as the reverse complement.
TGGCACTGGTCAATCTCCGCTTTAGTTCGAAATCCTGCTGTCCCAAATTTATTGTTCTTCCGTGAGAGCCGCTGGGGAGGCTATCTGAGAAGTCCTCTACGAATTTGAGCTAATCCCGTAAAGCTTCGATTTCACCGCGCCTCGGTCTCTTCCACCGCTTCTATCTTGTCGATCTACCATAACACCATCCTTGGAGATGATGTGACCGAGAAAGGCTACTTGGTTCAGCCAAAATTCACATTTCGTGAATTTGGCGTCAGCTAGTTCTGCTGAAGGATCTGCAGAACTATCTTGCATGGTCTTCCTGAGTGCTCGAATAGATAAGAATGTCATCGATGAATACGATGACAAACTTGTCAAAGTATTCTCGAACACCGTGTTCATGAGGTCCATGAAAGTAGTGGAGCATTTGTCACGCCGAAAGGCATGACTACGAACTCATAATGTCCGTATCTTGAAAGTCGTTTTAGGTATATCACCTTCCTTGACTCTAACCTGGTGATATCGATCTGAGGTCAATTTTAGAGAACACCGTGGCTCCCTTTAGCTGGTCAAACAGGTCTGGGGAGAGGGTACTGCTTTTAATTATGACCTGGTTCAAGGCACGGTAGTCTATGCATAGACGCATGCTTCCATCCTTCTTCTTCACGAACAACACGGTGCTCCCCATGGTGGGTGACTAGGGCGTATGAAACCCTTGTCAAGAAGCTCCTTTAGTTGTCCCTGGAGTTCTTTCAGATGGTGCCTTGGAAATTGGATTTGTGCCGGAATGAGCTCTATCTCAAATTCAATCTCCCTGCCTGGTGCTAGGCTGGTAGTCACAAACGACTCGAACCTCTGAAAGCCGTTGGTTCTTGTCCCGGCCGGTGTTGACTACATTTGCTAAAAATCTCATGCATCCTGAATCCATTAGCTGCTGAGAAACTTCGGCTTTTCTCTTTGGTTTTCCCATGTACTCAAACTGTACTCCTGCTTCAGGTTGGATTATGACCTTTTGTTTACGACACTCTATAGAAGCGCCGTATCTGATCAGAAAATCCATTCCAAAGATGACATCGTAGTCCGTCATTTCTAGCACTATCAGATCACCAAAAGTTCTCTGTCTGCTATAATGACCGCCACTGCTCTAGCGTGTAGATTCCATAATGTCTCCCGAGGGTAGTGTTGTTAGAAACTGACTATTGACTCTGGAGGTGTTGCTAATTCCTCGGCAAATGGATACATAAGAGTGGGTTGCCCCGAAATAAGACAACAGCATTATCAGAAATATTGATCCGACTGTGACAACCGCGAGGCATTTGATACGCCCTCTGGGTCATGAGAAAATCACGCATTTGTGTTAGCTGTGGGACTTCTAATCATCGATGTGGACCATCTAAGGTCAGATACATCTCGTGTAGCCGCCGAGCTCCATCTTGAGGCCGAGGAAGATTTGTTCTGCACCGCTTAGCCATGTGTCCTTCCGTCCACATTCAAACAACCTCGCTTCGCAAACTCTCGGATGATGTTTCCACAAGTAGTACATTTGGGATGTCTGGAATGTTTTCCACCTGGTCCTCCTTTGGGTCACCGCTTGCCCTTCCCTTCCAGTTGGAGCTATGTCCTTGTTGTTTCTGCTGAGTACCGAGCTAGCTTGTCCCTTGGGCTCTGTGGAAACCTGTTTCTGCTGGGTGATGGTGATCGGAGCACTACTCACTAGCTCCTCCGTGGTTTGTGGCCTATGAACGCCACCACCACATTCATTGCGATCTGGTCCGAGCATCTTCAGATCAAGCGACTCGCCCTTCTCCGAGGACTAGTTCGGACATGACGGCCAACTTTGTTAAATTTCTTCACGACCTCCTAAACTGATATGACGAAATTCAGTAACTCGTCATAGTGTCGGTTCGTGACCTGCATGTGAAAGAATTCCTCGAAGAATTCTTTCTCGGTTGGCCCATGTCATCCGACGATCGCCACTTGATTTAATCCGCCTCCACCACATGCTGCATCTCCGTTAAATGTAGGAGGCACACTTCACCTTTCGTGCTCGCCGCCTAGAAGCTCCATCGTGCTTTCCAGTGTTTTAAACCATGCCCGAGCATCCCATGGTTCATTGGTGCCTGAGAAGTGGCTTAATTCTCTGCCACCGGATAAGGTAAGCTTCTCTCTTAGCCCCTGCTACTGGGACTGGTACTACTACCTCCGTGATTATTGTAGTCGTGAGGTTCGATACTGGAGTGACTGGGGAGTAGTCTGCTGGTTAGCCTTTAAGGAGGCTATCTCCTGCTGCTGTAGCTGAGCCAGGCACTGAACTGCCTGCCTCATGCTGGGGCTCAGCCGCTGATGCTTTCTTAGCTGGACGTCCTCGTACCATTTTCTAAATAGCAGAACACATATATATAACTAGGCTATCATGTTATAGTTAACTACTGTAACATGTTAAATACTATCATTGTAAACATGAATTAATTAACTACCAACATGAGAGCAAACATGAAAGCACTTATAACCGATATGAAAGTCGAAAACAAAATTGAGTGAGAGATGTTCTTACTTAGAAGTTGCAGGTGCTGATGTGTGTGTAGGAAGTAAGGAACTTGCTCGATACCACTTTAACCCACCCAACTCGGGTACTAAGTCAGGAGCCGATCGCTACATTAACCATCAAGCGTATGGAAAACGGGTAAAAAAATTTCACTAACTCGGTTAATCCGACTGATACACCCATGTCACTATAAGGAAGGATTCGAGACCCTTCCGGTTGGTGTACATGTGCTAAGGAGGATAATTGACCTCCCATCCGAGCTAGAACTCGAACTAACTTCCTATCGATCCACGGATCGATCAAACTTATCGCGATTCTGACCCCGCTGGATCGGTCTGCGGACCAATCCAGCAGAGGCTGGATCGGTCGGCAGACCGATCCGGGCACCGGGCCTCTGTTCGATGCTGGATCGGTCGGACGATCGATCAGATAGCATACTGTATGCCTCTGGATCGGTCGGCTGACCGATCCAGGACCCTGATACTGCAACGGATCGGTCGGCAGACCGATCCAACTCTGATATGAAATCAGAGTTTCTGATTTCAGAACTTTCAGGCACTGGAACGTACCACAACTCACAGACATAGGTTCTAGATACATGAAAAACAATCTAACATTAACCTACATGCGTCCTACACTGAACAAACTGAATAGTGCATAGTTTTACTGGATTAAAACATTTAACCAGCTAAGGATTAAACCATAAACAAACTAACAACGTAAATGCTGAAATTAAGCTGTTTCGACCCCTAGGATCTTTATTCCAAACCCCTTGCACACACACACCTCCATAGCATTGTCCTCCAGCCTCCGTTAGTCCACTTTTCTTTTACCTGTATCTGCAGTATAAGAAAAGTAGTACCTGTAAGCTAAAGAGCTTAGTAAGAAACCATCTACCTCACAAAAACATGCAACGATGCGAGTATGGTTTCAAAACATGCTATTTGAAAACTGAACTGAGCATGGCAACATGGCATGGCATACAAACATGTACTGAACTGATCATGGCATACAAACAAGCTGAGCCTAGCATACTGTATCTGAAACTAAGCATACATACTGAACTGGTCATGCATATACATCTAACTGGTCATGAACTCAAATCATGAAACTTAACTGAGATAATCAACTGAAACTGAAACTAAATTAGTGTTTCCATCACTGATTACATATTTGGAAAACTATATATAATAATAGATGCAAATACTAAACATGCTGCTGGGGCCCTGGCAACTGTACTTACTATGCGCGCATCCCTACGAGACCCGGGATTGCAAGTTCCGAATCCAGCAGGGTTACTAGGTTATCTGACTGTGGGAGTCCATCCCATGGATATCTGATCCAAGTACAGTGCCAACTGAATAAAAGTAAAATACTGAATACTGTTTTATTTTACTTTGCTGTTCTAGGTTATCTGAACCTAGAGCTAGGTTATCTGAACCTAGAGGCTACTGTGGGAGCCTACCCAATGGATATCTGATCCATATAGCTGTAATAACTGATAAATAACTGAATAAAATGTTTCTAATATATTTTACATGCTGTTAGGACGCCTATTGGTGCATCCTTCTGAACTGGGCATTCTACCGAATGCTTGGTGTGCACTAAAAACACACCCTAAAACTGAAAACTATAAAATTACTGAACTAACGCCAAAACTAACAAGCGAGAGCAATTTTACTGTAGGTGAGGGGTTTCTTACCTCAATTGCAAGGTTTTCTTACGATTCTAACCGCTAGGTTTTCCGGAAAACTGCTCCGTTCGACGAACCGCTTATGTCCTCGCGTTCCTCTCGCGGAGAAGAACCTTTTGTTGTCGCCGGAAGATGTTCCCTTGACCCTTAGTTTGGTGTGTGCCGTGCGTGAGGAAGAGGGGAAGAGGAGAGGTGCGGCGGTGGTGTTAGGTCTCGGTGGAAAAAAATGTTGCCGAACCAAGTTCCCCAAATAAACCAATTCCAACTTAAGTTTATTATTCATATCAAGTGGTTTAATGAACCCAACTCTAATATAAATATATTTGGTTCTCCTTTCTTTCAGCACGGCCCTGCTGGGTTCACCGGTTACTAGCATTATCCCTTACACCATAGGTCTCGGGTTCGATTCCCGCCTAAGCTATTTTGCGGTTCTAATTATTTTTGCTACTTCCGGTACTCCAAAAATTATGTAAAAATATCCTAAAAATCTAGAGAAATCATAGGATATTTCTAAAATAAATTCGAGAATTTTTCGGGCTTTACATCTAGCGCTCTGTAGACCTTCCCTACAACTCTGGTCTTCCGTTCTGCAGACCTGCGCTGCCTCTTTGATCTGCACCTCTGGTCTTCCCCTCTATAGATTTTCCCTGCTGCTCTGGTCTTCCGAAGAACAGCTCTGGTCTGCTGCTCTGGTCTTCTGCTCTACTGACCTGGTCTTCCGCTCTGCTGACCTGGTCTTCCGCTCTGCAGACCTGGTCTTTCGCTCTGCACTTTACAAAAATCAGCCTCTGCTGACAGCCTAAGATTATCCGCTTAGGTCATTTCAACTGTAAGTTGAATTTAATTCAGTGTAACTTAAATGCAACTAATACACATAAATCTCCGGCATTAGATTATTTATGTCCAACGGTAAATACCTTGCATTTTCCTACATCCATTTTCATGAGCAACATTCCTACGTTTTCTCCTGCTATTTGTGGCATCAAAAATACCAACCTATGAAGCATCAGAAACACTATAAGAAAAAAAAATGACATTTTATGACACTTATTAAAAAGTATCGTTATAAACATTTTATAACGATACTTATTAAACGTATTAAAACAACTAATTATTTTTTTTATAAACAAAAATCATATTAGACCTCTGATGATGACACATTTTATAATTGTCATTATAGTATAAACATATTTGACCTAAACTTTTCCCTCCCACCCTTAGATCCTTTCCTCTCTGCATCGCCCTTCCCACTCGATCCTTTCCTCTCTGCAACATCTCTTCCCTCTCCCACCGCCTTCTTTCATTTCTTCTCTACAACACAGTTAGATTTCTTCCTTCTCCGTGGCGAGAAAAGAGAGCTCAAAGTACCTCTATTTCTTATTTCTTATTGATTCATTAAAAGATATTTGATTAAGGGATCAACAGATTATTAAGTTGATTAGTTATTAAATTCGTTAACAATTAATTGAGCAATTAATAGGTCTGTTTATTGATTAAGGAACTGATTCAATTATTAATTGAAGATGAATTCATTAACAAGATTGGTTAATTAAGTCATAGATTGATTAACGGAGTTACAAGTTTTTATTTAAACTAAGAATTTGCTATAATAAGATTAAGAAATTTATATGATTACTAAAATGAGAAATGAATGATTAACATACGCAGACTTAGTTACTAAGATTACTCTAGTTCTTAGATTGATATAAGCTAACTACTTATTAATTAATATTCAATGGAATTATTAGACGGATTGATAGATTGATTGATACATGCATTATAGATTCTTAGATTTGCTTCATATCTTGTACTTGTACTTGTAGGATTCGACCTCGAGACATAGCCTCTGATCTGAAGATGGTTAGGATATTCTGCATTTGAAGTGGGTAGTTCCTGCTTGTCTTATTTAGATTTTTTATGTTGGTGCATGAGTTATGATTTTATTGGTAGTTTTATTACTTTGACTCTATTCATATTGTTGCTTGACCTTGATACTTACGTTTCTTGACCTTCGAGATTATCCATTTTATATATATGCAATCTCATTATTCTTAATGTTTGACCTTTATATGTATGATATTACCATACCATAGTGTAGGATATTGAGTATCCTGTTAGACCCTTGGTTGATGATTTGAGCTTGTGTTTATTGTTAGTTAGATCATATTGAGGGGCGATTATAGAGTGTTTATACTGGATGTGATTATTCATTTTTTACTTATCGTTACGTTGTTATATCCTGACAACCATTGTCTCTCATTTGTGGTTGAGAGAATCGTTAATGATCATTGGTATATCCTGTCAACCATTATCTCTCATTCATGGTTGAGAGAGTCATCAACAATATTGATGCATATGACTGGCCACGAGACCATTCGTGATAGTGTGTTGTCATCCATTGTCCATAGCTAGATAGCACACATCCTATCTACCTCATAGACCAGATAGTGATAGCGTGAGTTCACCCGCAGATAGTGACATTTATACGCACTAACTGTCCGCTAGACCAAATAGTGGTAGTATGATTCCACCCGTAGTTAGTAGCCGGGGGGCTAGATAGCTACCTCATCCTATTTGCCCACTAGACCAGATAGTGGTAGCATGAGTTTACCCATAGATAGTGACCCTGACATAAAGCCACATAAAGCCGATAACCCAAGTCCATCTTGTATAGACCACCCACATAAAGCCCATAACTCGTTAACAACCCATTGATGTTAACGAACATGGTCAATATATTTACACATTCAATCCACATCTAATACCATAAACCCCCCTTCATGCATCAAGCATTAAATCACTCTTAATTGGGGTTTAATTACTTAACGATAAAATTATTGTGTGTTGAGACTTAATCCTTCAACTATTGTTTATCCATATCTTTCGTTATAGTCAAATCTCCTTGATCCTGTCCGAGTGCTAAGTCGACGGTCGTTGGGGACGTGGTGCTCTCATTGACTTCGCGTAGCCCTGTGAGTGACGTAGATCTTCAGCCAGAACCTACAAGAACAAAACCGAGCCGGGAAGGGGTTCTCGGCGACGACCCTCCGACACTCAAGTCAGCCTCCGGCAGCAAGAAATCGAAGTTGAATGACGAGAACTGTAGCTACAGTGATGAATCACCCATACCTCCGTTGGAGTCTGGGGGTCCTTATATAGGGCTCCCTGAAGGTCCGTGCATGCTTACTGAGACATGCACGCCTCTCAAAGCATACCTGTAATGAGTGTGTTAGAAAAGCATGCCTAACGCCATACCTCAATAGCGTGAGCATATCCCTAACGGGATAGTGGAAACTTCCGTCGTATGATTCTCTGTCTCGAGGAAGATAGAGTTACCTACCCCTTTTTTCTCATACTAAGCCGAATGGAAGAACTGCTCAGCTGACGTCGCGGTTGGCCGAGCGGGACATTTGCTTAGCTAATCATACGAAGGCCCTGGCGCTGCTCGCACGAACGGGAGAACCTTAGTGGCCATGGTTCCCGTTCGGTCGAGATGAAGATCGCTCAGACTTCATCCCCTGCTGTTAAGCCGTGCTAGTCACTCGCCGGGTGTCAGGAGCTCAGGCCCGAGTCAAGCCGATCTATCGAGATATCGGGTCGACTTTCCGCCGATCGGGGAGGTGATTCGCCTGGTCGGGCGCCTACAGGGTGTTGACCACCTTGACCTCCTGTCAGATGGGCCCCACAGGGTGTTGACCACCTTGACCACCAGATCGCATGCCTTCCCTTCAAGTCTAGTCGAAGGAGGCTGAAAGTCCGACTGATTGGACAAGTAGCCTGGTGAGGAATTAGCTGGTCGGCCAGCCGATGAGCTGGATCCCCACGGTTCCCATAGGACCGGCCTTTTTCTCCCGGTCGGTGTTTCGTGCATTTGTACTTGGTCACTTTTGGATACTTTTCCTTACCACTATCGAGGGGGCGCAAGTCGGTCGGCTATTGCTGACGCTGTCCGAATCTCCTTGTGATACGTGCATATCGCTTACATTAAGGCCAAGCATGGCCATTAAATGCTGACCCGTGGGGGGGGGGGGGGGCCATGTGTCGGTGATGCAGTCACCGCACGTCTGAGGTGACAACTGTTGATGTGACATTTGGCGATTTGAATTCAACGGTCAGATGTGCACTTCGATCCTTGCACTCTAGATCGGATGGCACAACTCAGCCGTGCCTATCTTTATAAAGCTTTGGCGTCACCGCTTCCCCGGCGCTCTATTTCCGCTTCTCCCCCGTTTGCTCCAGCGACTTCGTTTGCTTCCAACGCTCCGTTCCAGCGTTCCGGTGATCCTTAGCTTCCTTCTCCAGCACATCATTTCCTTGTAAGCTCTAATCTTCTATTTCCTTGTCTTTTCTCCCGGTCTTTACCGCTTTACGGAGCTTCGTCGCCTCTTGTCGATCCTTTTTTGCTTTCTCGTTGAATTTCCTAGCGAATCCCTTTGTTTCTGTTTTCCGACTATGGCTAGTTCTGTAACACCCCAAATTTCACTATTTGGAGTCCTAAAAGTCCTTATAAAAATCTAGAAATGCTTTAGAAAAATTCTAGAGATTTTTAGAAATTTTTAGAGTATTTTTATGTAATTTTTGGAGTTCGTTTGGTATTTTTACCAAGAGAAAGAAGTTTAAAAATATATATATATTAAAAAAGTGTTAAGGTCGGGTTTTGAGCCCAAGATCTCGGACCGAACTAGACTCTAACCAAAGTCAGCCAACCAACCGAGCTAAGCAAATTTTTTTAAATATATATGGAGCGATATATATTTAAGTAGTAGTTAAGAACAGTAAAATAATAGGAAATAAAAGGGTTGCAGCTGGGATTCGAACCCACGAGTTGGGCTTTAAGCAGAATGCAGCCCACCAAGTGATCCAGCCGTCGGTTTTGTTTAGAAAAGGTAAGAAAATTTATTTAACAAGTTAACAGAATATGGAGATTATAAAAGAGGAGAACTTAAGGCTTAATTTTCCCGTGACCTAAACCTAATCCTTCTCCCTCCCGATCCCTTCCTCTCTCGCGCGACAAAGGCAGCTCGGGCAGAAACAAGCCGCGGCTAGGGCACGATTCCGGCGGCCGGCGGGTGGCTAACTCGGGGTGGTTCTTCACCGTCGTGATCCTTTCGTCGAGGAGGGTCGGTGAGCACAAGAGGAGGTCAGAAATCTCAAGTTGCCCGAACCCTAGAAGCACTAGAAGGTTCCTCCTTCGGCTGTGAGTCAAGGAAACGAAGGTAAGTTGCTACTCACCTGCAGTAGGATAGCTCCGAGGTTTAATTCTTGATTTTCTCCTTGTTTCCGAAGCTTTGCATGAATTTACTTGTGTTTTCAGTTTTCGGATCTATTTTGTGCCTGTTGCCGTGTGCTTCAAAGAAAGGGAATAGGGTTTGTTGTTTGTTTAGCATAAGATAGGCAGCAGTGGTTTTCTTTTCTTTTGTGTGCTTACTGCCGTGGATTTCAAAAGAGAACATGGGAATTTGAAGTGCTACCGTGAGTTTCAAGGGGACAGAGAATGGAACATTTACAAGCCTTGATCCAAGATGTTTTTTTTTTGTTGGCTTTAACATTTAAAAGTGTAGAACAAATTAGGATGTAGAAACAATGCATTATGATGCTTAGAGGTTTTAATTTGTCCCCTGATGATACCTGGATGTTCCCATTAATTGCTTATGATATATTGATAGTAAGTACATTGGTTGAAGTTTAGCGTTGGGTCCTCTATGAGATCACTGCTGTTAACAGTGTTAATCTATATGCATGAAACACCTTAGTATTTGTCTTTCTTCTTGATGGACCAAGTAGAGAGGAGCAGGATCATTTTAGTGGATCTGAACTTATGATGCTTGAGTAAATGTTCTTCCAATATGCACTTAAGTTATTTGGATTGAATATTCATAGTTTACAATTCCAATTAGATCACTTCTTCATATTGGTTTGAAGTAGGAACGGACTTAAAAAGTAAGGGAAATTGGAGTAAATATCATTCTAATCATAAATAGATCATGTTGATGATAAAACAGAAAGTTTAGAAAGTGTAGGACCGTTAGGCCGGCTAGGAGGGGGTTGTTGGATATCCTGCTAACACAAAAAGGAAAACAAACCCTCCTCGAACTCTTTAGGCTAACACTTGCATAATTAAGTTAAGTAGATAAATTAAAAGCATAAAGAAAAGCGAGGCACAAAAGATTTACTTGATTACAATCGATGTGGTTGTTAATCCAAGGAAGATTAAGCTCAATAAAACTCCTTCAGGCGGAGAAGCCTCGTACAGCGTTGAAGTGCAGAAAACAGAAGCTTAGACTAAAAGAGAGTGTGCAAGCACTGGATTTACAATCAGTGAGTTCTGTTTAAGCTTCTGGACCAAGGCTATATTTATAGTCTTGGTCCGGGCGCCTGGAAGGGTTCCGGGCACCCTGGGGGGGATAAATTTTATCCCCCAACGGTCGGATCGAGTCAAAACTCGATCCTGTTGAAAAGTCGATTCCGGGCGCCCGGAGCCCTAAGGTCAACATAAGTTGACTTTTCGACTTCGGTTCAGCTCGTCTCGATCCAGCTCATCTTGGTCCGGGTCTGTTCGCTCCGGCTCCGTTTGCTTGGGTGATCTCTGCCATCCGGAATAGGGCTCACCCGAACCCATCTTCCGGTCTTCTCGAGCGTGCTTCCTTGGCTTCTCGTCCCTAATTGCCGCTGTTCCTTCTCGTCCACGTGGTACTCATCCGCAGACTTAGTCCCCTCGTCCGCACCCGTGCCGACCTTCGCGCCGTCTCTTGCTCCCGAGCAATCTTCCGCTCTGACCTCGAACCACCGCACTTCCTTCTCGTCGCGGTGTACTCTTCCCAAAGACTGTCCCTCGAACGACAACAGGTCAGCCCTTCTCGCTAGCTGCGTCTTCCGCTCGAGTACCTGTGCTCCTAAGCTCCTGCACACTTAGACACAAGGTTAAATACAACGCAGGACCTAACTTGACTTGTTGATCACACCAAAACAACCTTGGGGTTCCAACAATCTCCCCCTTTTTAGTGTGATCAACCCAAGTTAAGCTAGGGACAAAAACATATATGAAATTAAATAGTTTATTGCAATAACATGCAACATGATAGATAAAATTAAATTTTAACAGAATTAAATTTCAATTTTCTCTACCTCCCCCTAGACTTATACTTTCTCTTCTCCCCCTTTGATCACAATAAAAATGGGGAACAACTAAAATCTAAGGGTTGACATTAAAAAAAATTTGAAAATATATTTCAATAATTTTCAGGGAAATATTTCTAAGTCAAGACAAATTTCTAAGTCAAGAAAAAAAATTTCAAGTATTCGTCATCAATAATTAAACACTTTCTAAGCCGAAAACTTTATGCAAGAAAATTTAAAAAAAATTGATAGCATGAAAAAAAAATTTCTATGCATTTATTTATTTTATACTGATACTTATATCAACAAGTTTTAAATTTCTATTTCAATTTTTCATAACTTCTCAAATTACACTTTTTCAAAATTAAAGCCACAGATATTAAACATGCAATAATTTGTATCATGTTAATTTCTATTTTTTGAATTGCAACTTCACAAAAATATTCAAATAGCATAGATTCTAACTTGATAAAATTTTTCGACAATATAAAAAATTCTTTCGGCAATGTGCAAATTTCGTTTGAAAGAATATTTTGTAATTTGCCAGAATTTTTTAACAATAAGAATTTGTAGGAATCTATTAATAATAGGTTTCTTAATCCGAAAATATTTTTCGATGAATCAATTTCTAATTCATAAAACTTTTTCAATAAAGTAATTTGTAATTCCAAATTTTTAGGACCAGAAAAAGTTTTCGATAATATTTCTAAGTAGCATAATTCTTTCGAAAAACTTCTTTGTGATTCACAAAAGTTTTTTAGCAAAGTTTCCAACTTGCAAAATTCTTTTGTTAAGATATTTTGAAATTCGAAGAACTCTTTCGATAATATTTCAAATTTACAAGATAAGTTTGACAATTGATTTTCTAATATAAAAAACTCTTTCGATGATTCGCAAAAATTTTCAGGCAATTCTTCGATTGAATCATTCAATTGATCAGAGGTTCGAGTCCATACCTGACTTACCTTGTCAGTAATTGATTCTCCCCCTATCGAGTTCCTTGCTTCCGAAGATTCTCTACTTACCTCGATTTTGGACTCTTCTGTCGGTGGCTCGGTGTCTATTGAGGTGTCAGCTTCTGAAGGTTCTTCGTAGAGCTGCAAGAACTTTTCCCAAAGTTCTTTTGCGCTTTCATAATCTGCGACCTTTTTGAAATCTTCCTTTGGTATTACATTCAGAAGATAATATTTTGCTCGCCCATTTGCCATAGACACCTCACGTTGCTTTTCGTTCCAGAGGCGTAGATCGAGTCCTTCTCCGTTCGTGTTCTTTGGTTCTTCATAACCAAATTTCATTATTAAAGAAATATCAGAATCTGAGTTAAGGTATACCTCCATGTTTTGTTTCCAGATGGAAAACTCCCCCTCAAATGTAGGTGGGTAGTCGCTAGCTTCGGCCATCGTTTTGTTGCTTCAGACGGCGGTTAGTCCTTCTGAGGCGTACTCGGCTCTGATACCACTTGTAGGACCGTTAGGCCGGCTAGGAGGGGGTTTTTGGATATCCTGCTAACACAAAAAGGAAAACAAACCCTCCTCGAACTCTTTAGGCTAACACTTGCATAATTAAGTTAAGCAGATAAATTAAAAGCATAAAGAAAAGCGAGGCACAAAAGATTTACTTGGTTACAATCGATGTGGTTGTTAATCCAAGGAAGATTAATCTCAATAAAACTCCTTCGGGCGGAGAAGCCTCGTACAGCGTTGAAGTGCAGAAAACAGAAGCTTAGACTAAAAGAGAGTGTGCAAGCACTGGATTTACAATCACTGAGTTCTGTTTAAGCTTCTGGACCAAGGCTATATTTATAGTCTTGGTCCGGGCGCTGAGTTCCGAACGTGGGGATAAATTTTATCCCCAACGGTCGGATCGAGTCAAAACTCGATCCTGTGAAAGTCAATTCCGGGCGCCCGGAAGGGTTCCGGGCGCCCGGCGCCCTAAGGTCAACATAAGTTGACTTTTCGACTCCTGCTCGATCCAGCTCATCTCGGTGGGTCTGTTCACCCGGCCCGCTTGCTTGGGTGATCTCTCCCATCCGGAATAGGGCTCACCCGAACCCATCTTCCGGGTCTTCTCGAGCGTGCTTCCTTCCGGCTTCTCGTCCCTTCGCGTGTTCCTTCTCGTCCACCAGGGTACTCATCCGCAGACTTCGTCCCTCGGTCGCACCCCGTACCGACCTTCGCGCTAGCTGCGTCTCTTGCTCCCCGAGCAATCTTCCGCTCTGGCTTTCGTACCTCGGAACCACCGCGCGCACTTCCTTCTCGTCCGCCGGTGTACTCTTCCGCAGCACCTCGTCCCTCGGACGCACAGCGTGCCGTCCTTCTCGCTAGCTGCGTCTTCCGATCGAGTACCTGTGCTCCTAAGCTCCTGCACACTTAGACACAAGGTTAAATACAACGCAGGACCTAACTTGACTTGTTGATCACACCAAAACAACCTTGGGGTTCCAACAGAAAGCAGTGGTTGATATTAGATGAGTGGGGAAATTGAGATAATTGAAATCAATTTGGAAGTTTTAATGTAGTTTAGATCTCCTCATAGTGCAGTTTTAAAAGATTATAGTGAAGTTTGATTAAGTCTTTAGAGTGCAGATTTTTATAAGTATAGCATGCAGATTTGTATAAGTATAGTATGCAGATTTTAATAAGCAGATTTCATAAGTATTGCTTGCAGATTTTGATAAGTATTGCATGCAGAATTCCAATCTTAAAACAGGTTTTTATTAAGCTTAATATGTAGAATTTTATTAGCATAGTAGACAGATTTTTAGTTTAAGCATTTCAAAGTTAGAATTTGTTTAAACATTTCAGTTTCTTTTAAAGAAGTATTCTTTTAGAAGTATTAACAAGTATAAGAAAGATAAAGAAAAGAAAGAAAAAGGCCAAGGCCTTAAGTAGATCCCAAAGTCAAGACTTTAGGGATTTTTGGCACACAAGGTGCTTAAGAAAATGCCGAGGCATTATATAGAAATATTAAAAGATAACAAGTATTTTACTTTTATCAGTGGCACTGTACTGGACTCTCTGTCCTTGGGTTGGGCTCCCATAGTCGTCCCTACGTTTAGATAACCTAGTAGTAACGGCACGACCGACGGTCGATGGTCGACGACCCAAGGGTCGCCAAATGGGCCGCCAAATGGGTCGGGTCGGTACAAAAGCAAAAGCACAGTTGTCGGGCCCAAGAAGAAGTTGATTATTATTTTGAAGTATTATAAGTATAAGTTTTTGAAAGTTTTACATAAGTATAAAGTATTAAAGAATAAGTCTTTAAACAAGTGGAATAAGATTCAGAAGGTGTTTAGAATTCAGTAAGTTTAGTTCTTTATTCTACCATGTTTATCTAGTGGATGAGTAGTTTTCATGTTTACCTATTAGATGAGTAGCATGATTAGCGAGTAGAATTACATGAGTAGATTTCTTAGCTTTTCTTTGCTATTAGTTTGACATGAGCAATTATGTTTATGCTTTATTTCCTTTTAGAGCATATAGTTTTTAGTTCTTTTCGTATACATGCACATTCGTGATTCTGTGAGTTAGATAGCGCTTACTAAGCAAATTTTGATTATAGACTACACTTCCTCTTACTGCAGATACAGGAAAGGAAAAGATATAGAAAGGAAGGCGACAAGGTGGCGCAGATGGTGTGTGATGCCAGGACTATGGAAGCCTTGGGACTTAGTTTAAGAATTTATTAAGATTGTCATTTATTAAGAATGTATTAGATGAGTCATTTAGTCTTCCGCTGTTAGTTAATTGTATGTTTTTATTTTGTTTCCGCTATTCATTACTTGCATGATTTGATTTCATTAAACTGCGTGGTGATGTTATTCCTTTTGTGTGTTTGATATGTGTTCCAGCCGCCTGTGGCTGTGTATATTATGTTATGTATGTCAGTTTAAGGTCACTGGTACAGGGGAGACTCTGCTGAAATTTTTCGGTAGGGTTTCCATGTGATTTTTAATCATACCGGTTAAGTAGAGTTAGTAGTTAAGTAACGGCCATCCTTAGAGAGTAGTAGTAGTAAGAAGGGTGGTCGTTACAAGTTCCTCCCAGCCAGTCGACCCGGTCCCTGGTCCTTGGTACCCCACCATGGAGACCAGGTTTGACGTAGACGACTCGACGTGTCTCATAAATGCTTTTGACCTTCCGCCCGACCACGAAATTGTCTTGGTCGGATCGTCCGATCGGCCACATAACCCGCCGACCGTCACTATCTGTTTCTTTCGAGACCAGTTTGTGGCCGACCTTCGATTTCCCATCCACCCGTTCTTTACAGAAGTTTGCAATTTCTTTCACATCCCTCTCGCCTAGCTTGTTCCCAATTCCTTCCGATTGTTATGTGGTGTAGTTGTGTTATTCAAAGTGCACAGCATCCCGCTGACCCCTCAGCTCTTCCACTACTTCTACTACCCTAAACAGTCCAAGCTAGGCACCTACTTATTCCAATCTCGCATTGGCCTAGTCTTCTTCAACAGGATGCCTACCTTCAACAAGCATTGGAAGGAGTATTTCTTCTACATCAGACTCCCTGAGCGGCCGAGCTTCCGGACCAAGTGGCTGGTCGGACTTCCCATTCAGCCAGATTTGAAGAGGTACAAGACACGGCCGGACTATCTTCATGCTACCAATATGCTGGCCGGCCTGAAGTTTGATATTAACAAATTCCTCCCCGAGGGCGTACTGTATATCTTTGGGCTGAGTCCGAGCCGAGTGCAGCTTCCGAGCAGCCTAGGTACCAGATTTCCTTACCCTCCTTCCTTTGAGTCTAACTGATTTTGTTCTTCTTTTGTAGTTGACATCATGATGCGTGCCCGAGCTGCCGGGATAATGAAGGCCAAGTAGGCCGAGATCGAGGCGGTTGCCGCCAAGGAGATTGTAACGACCCGCCTTCTGGGCACTGGCTGTAAGGCCGATCGTCACAATAATGCTAAACTATACTATGCGGAAAACTGATCTAATTTAAATTTTAGTTGTTAACTGATAACTGTTCCTGGTTCTACATGTATTGAAGGTTGTAATCTAAAGTATACCTAACATATACTACATCCCCTATGGTCAAGGAGCTGAAATAAACGTTCTCCAGCTGTTATCAGACCTCCCAATCGATCCGTTGATCGATTGGAACGTCGGATCGATCCAGGGATCGATTCAGCCGGCTACTGTACGCGAGACATAAGTTGGATCGATCCAGTTATCGATCCAGCACGCTACTGTGCTCGGGACGATATTCTGGATCGATCGGCTGATCGATCCAGACTGACCAATCGATCCAGTGATCGATCCCTGAACCTTCTGTTCGCGACAGAAATTGCTGGATCGATCGGATGATCGATCTAGAAACTTACTGTTCGCGGAGCATGTTGCCAGATCGATCAGCTGATCGATTGGGACCCCCCCCAATCGATCCACCGATCGATTGGGGTGTCTGATTTCGCACTGAAACTCTGATTTCAGCACTGGTTCGTGACAAAACCTCACACTACAACTATCTAATGCATAATAAACACTCTAGTAACATATGACTAGCAATCTAACTTGTTATAGTGCATGGTTCTTTAATTTCTAGCATTGAACAACTTAAAATGCATAAAAAGTAAAATACTAAAAGTTCATAATTCTAAGCTAGAATGTTTAAGTCCCCTAAAGATCTTTGATTCCAGTTCCTGCCACACACACCATCTTTGCATTGCCCTCCAGCTTCCTCTATTAGTCCATCTTTCCTTTACCTTTATCTGCAATATAAGGAAAAGTAGAATCTGTAAGCTTAAAGCTTAGTAAGAAACCATCTACCTCACAAAAACATGCATTCGATGCAATATGCTTTTAAAACATGCTGTTTGAAATATGTACTGATTGAACTCAAACATGGCGTACCATCATATAATACATAGCAATCAAAGCTAGTCATGGCATACTATCATCTAAAGCATGTGTACATGAACTGAACATAGAGTTATCATACCCAATCATAGAAAAACTGGCTGAACATATAATGAGCTAAACTGAAGCTAAACTGATACCGAATTCAAACTCAACTAACATAACAAATTTTGAGTTTTGAAAACTAATTCATAATAAGTGAAAATACATAATCATGCTGTTTGGGCCCGGCAACTGTACTTACTGTGCGCGCATCCCTAACTAGACCCGGGTTTGCAAGTCCCGAATTTAGTAGGGTTAACTAGGTTATCTAAACCTAGGGACGACTGTGGGAGTCCAACCCAATGGATATCTGATCTAGTACAGTGCCACTGAAAATAAAATACTAAAATAGCTAATACCTGCTTATTCTATTGTTTCTAGGTTATCTGAACCTAGAGCTAGGTTATCTAAACCTAGAGGCGACTGTGGGAGCCCACCCATTGGATATCTGATCCATATAAGCTGTAATAAACTGAGAATACTGAATAGATACCTCTAAGGTATCTAACTGAGCTGCTAAAATGCCTATGGTGCATTTTTACTAAACTAGCTATCTTATCGAACACCTGGGATGCTCTAACTCTTTTCCTTATTAGGGAGACCACCTCTAGGCACCCGACGACATCTAACCTCCTATCTGAAGAGGGAAGACATGCCCGGCCCATCTAAAGGTGCTCAACTAAGTCCCTAATCTGCGAAGAGAGTTAAATACACCCTAGATATCGATAAAAACCGCATACATCCTAACTAATGCATACAACTCAAACGGAAGCTATTATACTGCAGGTGAGGGGTTTCTTACCTCCTATTCGTAATTTCTTACGATTCTATTCGCTAGAACTCCGGTGGAGATGATCTTCTCGACGATCCGCTCGCGTCTACGTGTTCTTCTCGCGAAGGGGAACGTCCTCGTATCGAAGATCTCGCCGGAAGAAGTTCCCTTGGCCCTTGGGCTTGGTGTGCCGTGAGAAGGAGGAGGAAAAGAGCGGCGCCGGCGTGAGGGTTTGAGAGGAGGAAGTGGCGTGAGGTTTTGTGAGGAGAGGGCTGCCGAACCAAATTAAACCAAACCCAACTTAAGTTTTTAATTTATATTAAGTTGATTATTGAACCCAACTCTAATATAAATATAATTGGTTCCTCTTTCTTTCAGCACGGCCCTGCTGGGTTCACCGGTTACCAAGGCTAACTAAAGGTTTAGCGGAACCGAGAGGTCCCGGGTTCGATTCCCGCTTAAGCCTTTTTATTCTTCTAATTATTTTTGCTACTTCCGCTACTCGGAAAATTCCGGAAAAATATCTAAAAATTTCATAAAAATCAAAGGATAATTCTAATGCAAGTTTGAGAATTTTCGGGCGTTACAATCCCCCATACCTTATAAAAAGTTCGTCCTCGAACTTAAAACAATTCTGGGTACTTCTGTCTCATGCTGGCTTCTGTCTCCCAAGTTGCCTCCTCTGCTGTGTGACTGTGCCAAATGACTTTGACTAATGGTACTTCCTTGTTCCGCAATTTCTTAACTGCTCGGTCTATTATCTGAATAGGCCGACTATCATAGCTGAGGTCTTCGCGGATCTGTACCGACTGGGGCTCAATCACCTGGGTGGCATCTGGGGTATGCTTCTTCAGCATAGAGACATGAAATACGTTGTGGACAGCTGACATTTCCTGGGGTAGCTCTAGCTCATATGCTACCTTGCCCACTCTTCTGCTGATAAGGTATGGTCCCACATATCTGGGACTTAGCTTGCCCTTCTTCCCAAAACGCATTACTCCCTTCATGGGAGCTACTCTGAGGAACACTGAATCCCCAACTGAAAACTCTAAGGGTCTGCGCCGTGTATCAGCATAGCTTTTCTGGCGGCTCTGAGCTGTCTCTATCCTCTGGCGGATCTGCTGTATAGCTGCTGTGGTATCTGCTACTAGATCTGTCTGAAGTTCTAGTTCTTTCTGTTTTTTTT